>NC_084622.1:51481795-51551795 GCF_033978795.1 Nerophis ophidion
TGTGGCTTGTTTCTTTCTGAAATGAGAGGAACCATATTATGAACGTACATAGTAGCATCATTTACATCTAACTCAATACATACCTAGTTGATTTAATTCATTATTTCTGACGTAAAAGGCAAATACGCCACCACATTAAAAAAACAGCTAAATTAAATAAATGGATATTGGAGTTGCAGAATACACCAATAACAACACAGACATGTAACTCATCAGGTTAGGTCAAGTTCAAAATCCCGGCCGAGTCATACCAAAGACTATAAAAATGGGACCCACTGGCTCCCTGCTTGGCACTCAGCATCAAGGGTTAGAATTGGGGGTTAAATCACTAAAAATTATTCCCGGGCGCGGCCACAGCTGTTGCTCACTGCTCCCCTCACCACTCAGGGGGTGAACAAGGGGATGGGTAAAATGCAGAGGACACATTTCACCACACCTAGTGTGGGTGTGACAATCATTGGTACTTTAAATTAATTAATTTAAATGTGGGACAAATGCGCAGTCTGTTGCTGGTGTGAAAGCATGGAATTCTCTAACGAAAGACTTAAAAAGTTGCAAGAATATTTTTGAATTTAAAAAAGAGTTACAAAATGAGACAAGTGGAATTATATCTATTTTTGATTTTGATAGGACGTGTCGTCGTGAAAATGCTTAAACGGAAATTAAAAAGTATGTTGGAGTTCGGGTGTTGGTGGAAGGAACAGTGATGGCCCTGCGATGAGGTAGCGACTTGTCCAGGGTGTACCCCGCCTTCCGCCCAAAAGCAGCTGATAAAAGCTCCAGCACCCCCTGGACCCCGAAAAAGGGACAAGCAGTAGAAAATGGATGAATGGATGATGATGATGTGAATGTGATTGTTGTCTATTTGTGTTGGCCCTGGGATGAGATGGTGACTTGTCCAGGGTGTACACCGCCTTCCACCCAAATGCATTTGGGATAGGCTCCAGCTCCCCCGCGACCCCAAAAAAGTACAAGCGGTAGAAAATGTATGTATAAATGTTAAGTTTCACTTTTGCATGTAAGAGCACATAACTGTGGTGCATTCAAGGAACTTTTATTAAAGTTTGAAACAGAGGAATCACAAGTTTTTAAGGACAATGGAGGCATAACTCCCATTAAATGCATTAATAATTATAATGACGTATTATTATGATACTTGTTATCCACTAATAATACTAAATGAATCAGATCATTCATAATAATTCAAAACTTATTAAAGGTTGTTCCATACAAAATCTTGGAGACATTACAAGTTGGATGATGCATTAAAAAATCTGATGTTTTCAATTAAATTAAGTACATATTTTTTAAGTCCATGTAAACATATTGTGTGTGTTTGTGTGTGTTTGTTGTTAAGTATAGTGCAGGGCTTTATCTCGTGATACGCCAACGAGTCACTTAATTAAATGTTAAAACACAGTGTTACTGTTCAAACTGTGTGTAGTGTTACAGTGGCGGAAAATATTAAATATAGTTGTTAAATGAAACCTTTGCCTTATTTTTGAGGAATATTTAGGCTAACTTTGCCACTGTAATGTAATGTAGGTCATTATTGTAATACTTGGAGATACTTTTTTTCTGAGGTGGTACTTGGGAAATAAAGTTTGAGAACCACTGGTTTGGACACCACAAAAGTGACAAGCGGTAGAAAGATGGATGGATGGATGGATGGATGGATGGAGATGATGATAAAGATGATGAAGATGATGAACAACACAGAAAATGAAGTCGTTGCACTCTCCATAAAGTTCCTAATAGAGATGTCCAATAATGGCTTTTTTGCCGATACCCCAATATTATTCAACTCTTAATTACCGATACCGATATCAACCGATACGATATATACAGTCGTGGAATAAACACATTATTCTGCCCAATTTTTTTGTGATGCCCCGCTGGATGCATTAAACAATGTAACAAGGTTTTCCAAAATAAATCAACTCAAGTTATGGAAAAAAATGCCAACATGGCACTGCCATATTTATTATTGAAGTCACAAAGTGCATTTTTTTTTTTTTTAACATGCCTCAAAATAGCAGCTTGGAATTTGGGACATGCTCTCCCTGAGAGGGCATGAGGAGGTTGAGGTGGGCGGTTGGGTTTGAAGTTTCAGGGAGTGGCGGGTGTGTATATTGTAGCGTCCCGGTAGAGTTAGTGCTGCAAGGGGTTCTGGGTATTTGTTCTGTAGTGTTTATGTTGCGTTACAGTGTGGATGTTCTCCCGAAATTTGTTTGTCATTCCTGTTTGGTGTGGGTTCACAGTGTGGCGCATATTTGTAAGAGTGTTAAAGTTGTTTATACGGCCACCTTCAGTGTGACCTGTATGGCTGTTGACCAAGTATGCCTTGCATTCACTTGTGTGTGTGAAAGCTGTAGTTATTATGTGATTGGGCCGGCACGCAAATGAAGTGCTTTTAAGGTTTATTGGCGCTCTGTACGTCTCCCTACGTCCGTGTACACAGCATAAATACAACAGTACAAGTCATAAATTTAACTTTTGAAACAGATACCGATAACATTGAAACTGGAACCGATAATATGTGATATTACATTTTAAAGCATTTATTGTCCGATATTATCGGACATCCCTAGTTCCTAACACTCTAAAAGTTAATACACAACAGTTGACGCTGCACGCCCTTAAAAAAAAAAATCTCCTCATTAACAAAAGAATAAAAACACACAAAGACGACACAACGGATGGATTTGAAAAGTTACGTACCGTGAGTTCTTCCCTTCATCCATGGCTCCAACTCGTTTCGTCTTCAGGTGCTCCCGAAGTGATGTTGTACTTCCGTGTCACGCCAGGTCCATGCTGCTCGTTTTGCAGGAAATAGTCTTCTTTTAAAGTCTTTAAAGTGAAGTGTTCCCGCACTTTTCACATCTTAAGGTCGTACACTTTTCTCCATTGAAGCAATAACCTCAAGATGTTTCTCCGCTGAACTATTGGTACTGCTTTCCTCTGCCATTTTTCAAATGTTTCCAGGCCAAGGAGACTGCGTGGTCACATGAGCGTGTGGAGTTCCCCAGGGTTCTGTCCTTGGCCCTGCACTCTTCAGTATCTACATGCTGCCGCTAGGTGACATCATACGCAAATACGGTGTTAGCTTTCACTGTTATGCTGATGACACCCAACTCTACATGCCCCTAAAGCTGACCAACACGCCGGATTGTAGTCAGCTGGAGGCGTGTCTTAATGAAATTAAACAATGAATGTTCGCTAACTTTTTGCAACTTAACGCCAAAAAAACGGAAATGCTGATTATCGGTCCTGCTAGACACCGACCTCTATTTAATAATACAACTCTAACATTTGACAACCAAACAATTCAACAAGGCGACAAGGTAAAGAATCTGGGTATTATCTTCCACCCAACTCTCTCCTTTGAGGCACACATTAAAAGCGTTACTAAAACGGCCTTCTTTCATCTCCGTAATATCGCAAAAATTCGCTCCATTCTCCGTAATATCGCTAAAATTCGCTCCATTCTGTCCACTAAAGACGCTGAGATCATTATCCATGCGTTTGTTACGTCTCGCCTCGACTACTGTAACGTATTATTTTCGGGTCTCCCCATGTCTAGCATTAAAAGATTCCAGTTGGTACAAAATGCGGCTGCTAGACTTTTGACAAGAACAAGAAAGTTTGATCATATTACGCCTGTAGTGTATATACCTTTATATACATATATACATACATATATACCTATACTGTATATACCTTTATATACATATATACATACATATATACCTATACTGTATATACCTTTATATACATATATACATACATATATACCTATACCGTATATACCTTTATATACATATATACATACATATATACCTATACTGTATATACCTTTATATACATATATACATACATATATACCTATACTGTATATACATTTATATACATGTATACATACATATATACCTATACTGTATATACCTTTATATACATATATACCTATACTGTATATACCTTTATATACATACATATATACCTATACTGGCTCACCTGCACTGGCTTCCTGTGCACTTAAGATGTGACTTTAAGGTTTTACTACTTACGTATAAAATACTACACGGTCTAGCTCCATCCTATCTTGCCGATTGTATTGTACCATATGTCCCGGCAAGAAATCTGCCTTCAAAGGACTCCGGTTTATTAGTGATTCCCAAAGCCCAAAAAAAGTCTGCGGGCTATAGAGCTTTTTCATTTCGGGCTCCAGTACTCTGGAATGCCCTCCGGGTAAAAGTTTGAGATGCCACCACAGTAGAAGCATTTAAGTCTCACCTTAAAACTCATTTGTATACTCTAGCCTTTAAATAGACTCCCTTTTTAGACCAGTTGATCTGCCGTTTCTTTTCTTTTTCTCCTATGTCCCACTCTCCCTTGTGGAGGGGGTCCGGTCCGATCCGGTGGCCATGTACTGCTTGCCCGTGTATCAGCTGGGGACAACTCTGCGCTGCTGATCCGCCTCCGCTTGGGATGGTTTCCTGCTGGCTCCGCTGTGAACGGGACTCTCGCTGCTGTGGTGGATCCGCTTTGGACTGGACTCTCACGACTGTGTTGGATCCATTATGGATTGAACTTTCACAGTATCATGTTAGACCCGCTCGACATCCATTGCTTTCGTCCTCTCCAAGGTTCTCATAGTCATCATTGTCACCGACGTCCCACTGGGTGTGAGTTTTCCTTGCCCTTATGTGGGCCTACCGAGGATGTCGTAGTGGTTTGTGCAGCCCTTTGAGACACTAGTGATTTAGGGCTATATAAGTAAACATTGATTGATTGATTAGTGAGCTGCACATGACACATCATTGGCTGGCTCACTGCCACCTCATGAGATGTAGCCTCAGCACATAGCATAGCATAGATCCAACGAATCCATGACTAAAATGAATCGCAGACTATTTTTATAATTGATTTTTAAATATTTATACGTTTTAGTTGTTGCAGCCCTAAATATATGCACACGCGTCTTGTCCAATTTTGCATATTTCCAGTGGGAAATACTTACAAAGACTTGGCCTCAGTGGGGACTCTGTTGGAGCTGGAAAAAATAAAAATAAAGAGTTAATATTAAACGTCAAACAGACCTAAATTAAACCTGTAGTTAATAGTGTTTCGACTTTAATATGGTAAATGCAAACTGATTTAAAGATGAGTTGCTTGTATGATGTCTAACTTTGAAAAAAGGCACAAAGTAGAACTTGATGAAAAAGGCCAACTGTAAACCACAGCTGTCAAACTCAAGGCCAGGGGGCAAGATCTGGCCCGCGACATCATTTTATCTGGCCCGCAAACACCTGGAAATGATAAGTCTCAATAAAGTACTTAATATTTTCTCACTAAATGTGATTTTTGTCATTTTGACAGAAAAAATATATGTACTGCTTGTAATTGCATACTTTTTAAACTTTAATAGTAACCACTATGGCAACAAATATACTTTATACTTTCCAAACATGTTTTGTCTAAATAATGAATACAAATACTTAAATTTATAGCAAACTACCCATCAAATTAGTAAAAATTACAATTTGATTGATTGATTGAGACATTTATTAGTAGATTGCACAGTACAGTACATATTCCGTACAATTGACCACTAAATGGTAACACCCCAATAAGTTTTTCAACTTGTTTAAGTCGGGGTCCACGTTAATCAAATCATGGTAACACAATTCAATACATTTTATGTTGTCCTTTACAGCATTGTTTTTCAATCACTTTGGAAGATTATTTAATTTCACCTATTTGGGTTAAATATATGTTTTGCAAAGCAGTAATTATAGTCTGCTAATAATGTGTCGTTGTTGAGTGTGGGTGCTGTCTAGATCTCGGCAGAGTAACCGTGTAATACTCTTCCATATCAGTAGGTGGCAGAAGGTAGCTAATTGCTTTGTCGATGTCGGAAACAGCGGGAGGCAGGGTGCAGGTAAAAAGTTGTCTAATGCTTAAACCAAAAATAATCAAAAGGTGAGTGCCCCTAAGAAAAGGCATTGAAGCTTAGGGAAGGCTATGTAGAACAAAACCAAAACTGAACTGGTTACAAAGTAAACAAAAACAGAATGCTGGACGACAGCAAAGACTTACTGTGGAGCAAAGACGTACATCCGAACATGACATGACAATCAACAATGTCCCCACAAAGAAGGATCAAAAACAACTTAAATATTCTTGATTGCTATAACAAAGTAGATGCGGGAAGGATCACTCAAAGGAAGACATGAAAATGTTACAGGAAAATACCCCAAAAAATAGAAGCGCAAGACAAGAACTAAAAGACTACACACAGGAAAACAGCAAAAAAGTCCAAATAAGTCAGGGTGTGATGTGACAGGTGGTGACAGTACACCTACTTTGAGACAAGAGCTATAGAGATGCATGCTTGCTTATGCTTTAAAGTCATATCCAACAATTGCGGCGACTAAATGTAGTTTTTTAATGATTTCTGCTGGTGTACCTCCGGATTTTTTCAACGCAGAAAATGTGCCTTGGCTCAAAAAGGTTGAAAAACACAGCTTTACAGCATATTACCGTAAATTGAAATAAACTACTACTGTTTTTTTGCGTCAAAATTCTGTTGACTGAGCTGCCAGTTTTTGACTGTAAAATATACGGTTGTTGTTTTTAACGGTGTGTTACTGTAAACGGAAAAATTGTATATTTGTTTTTACGGTAGAAAAACTGGCAGCGAATTTGCCAGAATGAAGAAAGAACTTGTACAGTTTTTCCATGAACAATATAATGTAAAAAAACAATGTAAATTCAACACCAAAATTCTGGAAACTTTAATTGATTGATTGATTGAAACTTTTATTAGACTGCAGAGTACAGTACATATGTCACACCGTGGTGAGGGAAGTCCTGTTTTGGGATTGTCTGGCAAACTTCCTGTCTTATTTTGAAAATTCTAATCCTCCTCTGGTTTCAGGCCACTTGCCTTTTCCTCCTGTGTCACTGGTCTGATGTCTCTCCTGATTGTGCTCACCTGTGTCACTGGTCTGATGTCTCTCCTGATTGTGCTCATGTGTGTCACTGGTCTGATGTCTCTCCTGATTGTGCTCACCTGTGTCACCCTCCCTCAGGTGTATAAAGTCCTCGTCTTCCCCTGTCTTGTTGCCAGAGTATATTGTCTCCTCACGTACCGCCAGCCTTCATCCACAGCCTCTGACCAAGTTGTTAAGTATTGCCTCGCTGTTTTTATTGATTTCTTTGTTCCCTCTGAGAGCGATTTTTGTTTGCTCAAGTTTTTCGGTCAAGTTTTCTTGTGTCAATTTCATAGTGCCTTGTCTTCCCTTTTTCCTCCTCTTGGAGCGCTTTAGTTTGCAGTCTTCTCAGCACTTTCTGTTTATAGCTTCTCGACTCCTCTGCATGCGCAATTTACCTATTTTATAGATAATCATAGATTGTTGTTTTTTTTGTTATTAGATTGGTGTAGATCTTTGCTATTGCCTTTTTCCTCCCTAAAGAGTGATTTTTCGTTTATTGCCTTACCCCCTAGAGCTGAGGTTCTCAAATGGGGGTACTTGAAGGTATGCCAAGGGGTACGTGAGATTTTTTTTTTAAATATTCTAAAAGTAGCAACAATTCAAAAATCCCTTATAAACATATTTATTGAATAATACTTCAACAAAATATGAATGTAAGTTCATAAAGTGTAAAAAGAAATGCAACAATATTCAGTGTTGACAGCTAGATTTTTGTGAACATGTTCCATAAATATTGATGTTAAAGATTTCTTTTTTGTGAAGAAATGTTTAGAAGTAAGTTGATGAATCCAGATGGATCTCTATTACAATCCCCAAAGAGGGCACTTTAAGTTGATGATTACTTCTATGTGGAGAAATCTGCATTTATCATTGAATCACAAGTTATTTTTATATATTTTTTCCAAATAGTTGAAGAAAAAACACTACAAATGAGCAATATTTTGCACTGTTATACAATTTAATAAATCAGAAAGTGATGACATAGTGCTGTATTTTACTTCTTTATCTCTTCTTTTCAAACAAAAATGCTTTGCTCTGATTAGGGGGTACTTGAATTCAAAACATGTTCACAGGGGGTACATCTCTGAAAAAAGGTTGAGAACCACTGCACTAAATAATCATATTCGGTACTATACCGAATAAAAGTAAATGTATATTATTTTTATAAAGTCCGGAAATACCTCCCTGGACACATGAGGACTTTGAATATGACCAATGTATGATCCTGTAAATACTTGGTATCTGATCGATACCCACATTTGTGATATCATCCAAAACTAATGTAAAGTATCAAAGAAGAGAAGAATAAGTGATTACATTTTACCAGAAGTGTAGATAGAATATGCTGAAACAGAAAATAACCATAAGTTAGCAGTAAATACAAAAGCAGATTAATAATTTTCACAGCTTGTCCCTCATAGTGTTGACAAATAATAGGTGTATAAATGACACAATATGTTACTGCATATGTCAGCAGACTAATTATGTGTAGAAATCTTTATTTAGAATTGAATCACTAGTTATTTTTATATATTTTTTTCCAAATAGTTCAAGAAAGACCACTACAAATGAGCAATATTTTGCACTGTTATACAATTTAATAAATCAGAAACTGATGACATAGTGCTGTATTTTACTTCTTTATCTCTTTTTTATAACCAAAAATGTTTTGCTCTGATTAGGGGGTACTTGAATTAAAAACATGTTCACAGGGGGTACATCACTGGTCTATGCTACATATCTTTGGTTGCTCGAATGTATCAAAGATTTTGTAGCCACTATGTTTTAATCACTCTGTTCAAGAGATATCAATGAAAACTGTCTAAAGTTGGAGTCAATTGTCAGTCTTCCCTTTTAAGTCTCACCTTAAAACTCATCTGTATACTCTAGCCTTTAAATAGACCTCCTTTTTAGACCAGTTGATCTGCCGCTTCTTTTTCTTTTTTCTCCTATGTCCCCCCCCTTCCTTGTGGAGGGGGTCCGGTCCAATGACCATGGATGAAGTACTGGCTGTCCAGAGTCGAGACCCAGGATGGACCGCTCGCCTGTATCGATTGGGGACATCTCTACGCTGCTGATCCGCCTCCGCTTGAGATGGTTTCCTGTGGACGAGACTCTCGCTGCTGTCTTGGATCCGCTTTGAACTGAACTCTCGCGGCTGTGTTGGAGCCACTATGGATTGAACTTTCACAGTATCATGTTAGACCCGCTCGACATCCATTGCTGTCGGTCCCCTAGAGGGGGGGGTTGCCCACATCTGAGGTCCTCTCCAAGGTTTCTCATAGTCAGCATTGTCACTGGCGTCCCACTGGATGTGAATTCTCCCTGCCCACTGGGTGTGAGTTTTCCTTGCCCTTTTGTGGGTTCTTCCGAGGATGTTGTAGTCGTAATGATTTGTGCTGTCCTTCGAGACATTTGTGATTTGGGGCTATATAAATAAACATTGATTGATTGAGTATTCCGCACCTGAGTCCTCATTCTCGCCAAGACTTAACAACATATTCCGTACAATTGACCACTAATCACCCGAATAAGTTTTTCAACTAGTTTAAGTCGGGGTCCACGTTAATCAATTCATGGTACAACTAAACTGCCAGCTTTTTCCGTAATCCCCCTCCCCAAAAAAAACAGTGGTTCTGTTTTTCCATTTACCGTGAAATGTTGTAAATAGAAAAAAAACACTATTTTACAAAAAAAAATTGTAAATGTGAAGTTTTTACTGTAAAATGGACAATCTTCTTAGAACAATTATATAATTAATCCATACATTAATCCATACATTATTCCCTGTTACAAGCGGCCCTCTGATGGCAGCCATAACTGACATGTGGCCCTCAATGAGAACCAGTTTGACTTCCCTGCTGTAACCACACCAAGATGAATATACTGTATTTACAGCCTGGTGCATGTATTTCATATATTGTCACACCCCCTCCTTGAGTAGTGTTTCTATTGCAGACACACAAACATGCTCTGTGTGTACAAGTCGTCACTCAACATTTCCGCGGCCTCCGTTTGAAACTATTTGAGGGCTGAACAAACTTTCTCCGTGTACTGGCAAAGTCGCAGCTGTGGTCTCCTGGCTGCAGATGTTAATTCCTTTCAGCCACAAAGTGCCGGCCGGCCATGATTAACGGTTCACTGCCAATTAACCGCCATTCGTCCCCAGAGGCTCTGCGTGCTGCAACACTATATAATCCAGGCGAGGCCAAGCTAACACTGAACAATCACTCTCCTCCGGGATGCATTCTGCAGGTCTAGGAATTAATGAATCAAACATGACTATTCAAAAAAATAGTCTGACAGCCTGAAATGTCTTTAAGTTAAACTTGGTTTATGTCTGTGACCTTCAATGCTGAAGTGGTCGTAAGTAATGAGTCTAAAAAAGGGAAAGCGTTTAGAATTTTGTATAAACATTTGCTTAGAACAGGCTTGGGCAATTATTTTGACTCGGGGGCCACATCTAGTGAAAAAAAATGTCTGGGGGCCGGTATATTTATCTATCTGTGTGTGTGTATGTATATAAATTAGGGCTGGGCAACGATTAAAAATTTTAATCGAAGTTAATCGCACTATTTCTCTGATTAATCACAATTAACTGCATTGTGTACGCAAAGCCCAATAATGAATTCAAAAGTAGTGTGTAGTGCACCTTTATTGGAATATTCTCCCACATGAACAAAAGCGCCAAAACATTTGTTGTGTAAACACAATTTAAATCAGTCCTTGTTAAACAGTAGCAGTTAAATAGCATATTTTATGAAAATCAACTCAAAAAATGTAAATACAAACATTTAAGCTTATTGCCACTGCCAGGGTATTTAAGTTATCCTGTTTGTTATGGAAAATAGATATAATCTACATACAAATCTCTGAGCCACAATCATAACATCTGAACAGGCAATTTCTGATGTAACAGCAGAAACATTTTTTTTATCAGGGATCTTATGTTTAAAAAACCTATATTATAGGTAGTGGGCTGTTTTAGGGAATTTTTGATCAAATTATCCGTAGTAGCAATATTAATAATGTTGTGTTTATTCTGTGTAGTGCACTTAAAATAATTATGACCATATCTAGGAATTGATATGATGGGAATTTTCCGATTGTTTGCTTGGTGCTTTGATAAACTGAACGCATATACATGGTACTATATTGTGATGTTATGAGCCAGGGAAAAAAAGAACTACCCTACCCAGCATGCAACAGGAGTGACGAGCATGCGCGGTAGCCCGGTATAGGTTGTGTCGCCATGACGGCATCTTGTATGTTGTGATATGCACGCTCTGAAAGTAAACGTTAAGAACTCAGCCAACACTCCTCGTCTGCATTATTCATAAATAGACAGACAACACATATACTCCGCTGCTTCACAGGCCGCTGGATGTAGCCGGCAAAGTATTCCCATGCTAGCTAGCCGGTCTAGCAAGCACGCGTCATTCAGTCCAAAACGGCCCGATCTATCCACATTCAGAATTGTTTGGCGGTCGTAAGTGATCCCGGAGTGACCACGCTGTAAGCCAGCTGTGACATTTGCAGTATTGTCCGGTATTTTTGCCAAATGTTCCATCTTTACCAAGAGCTCCTTGACGCCGAAGTACATCCGGGAGATGCCATCTTGTTAAGAAAAGGCGTCAACAAAATAAAAGCATGTAAACAACATACGCAAATGTGTGATAAAATAATTGTCGGCGTCAATAGATTGATGAGTTAACGCGTAATTAACACATTAATTTGCCCACCCCTAATATAAATATATATGTATATCTATATATATATATATATCATATTGTCTAAAAGTATTTGGCCACCTGCCTTGACTCACGTATGAACTTGAAGAGCCATCCCATGGAATTGTCCAAAATGTTTTGGTACCCTGGAGCATTCAAAGTTTCTTTCACTGGAACTAAGGGGCCAAGACATACTCCTAAAAAAACAACCCTACACCATAATACCTCCTCCACCAAATTTCACAGTCGGTACAATGCAGTCCGAAATGTGGCATTCTCCTGGCAACCTTTCAAACCCAGACTGGTCCATCAGATTGCCAGATGGAACAGCGTGAGTCCTCAGTATATAGAAGGCGTCGCCACTGCTCTCGAGTCCAGTGGCGACGTGCTTTACACCACTGCATCCCACGCTTTGCATTGGACTTGGTGATTTATGGCTTAGATACAGCTGCCCAGCCGTGGAAACCCATTCCATGAAGCTCTCTGCATACTGAACATGGGCAACCTGGAAGTTCACATGAAGTTTGGAGCTCTATAGCAACTGACTGTGCAGAAAGTCTTCACTCTGGACTTCAGCATCCGCTGACCCCTCTCTGTCAGTTTAAGTGGCCTACCACTTGGTGGCTGAGTTGCTGTTGTTCCCAAACTCTTCACTTTCTTATAATAAAGTCGACTTTGGAATGCTTAGGCGCAAGGAAATTTCACGACTGGATTTGTTGCACAGGTGGCATCCTATGACAGTTTCACGCTGGAAATCACTGACAGCGGCCCATTCTTTCACAAATGTTTGTAGAAACAGTCTCCATGCCTAAGTGCTTGATTTGATACACCGGGCCAAGTGATTAGGACACCTGATTAACATTTAGATGGGTGGCCAAATACTTTTGGCAATATAGTGTGTATATATATATATATATATATATATATATATATATATATATTTATATATATATTTATTGTATATATATGTATACGTATATATATAAACACACACACATATATATACATATATACACATATATTTACATACATACATACATAGATATACATACATACATACATACATATATATATATACATGTATATACACATATACATATATATACATATACATATATACATATATATATACATATATATGTACATATATGTATATATATATATGTATATATATATATATATATATATATATATATATATATATATATATATATATATATGTGTATATATATATGTATATATATATATATGTATATATATATAAGCTGCTCTGCTGTACATTGTGTGTGTTTGGGTCCTATTTTTACAAACACTAATACAAAACCTCACAATAATGTCTGATTGAAAGCTAAAAACGTTAAGACAGTCCCCACATCTGTGGTCCCCTCCAAGGTTTCTCAATGTCATCTCATTGGGTTGAGTTTTTTTCCTTGCCCTGATGTGGGATCTGAGCCGAGGATGTCATTGTGGCCTGTGTAGCCCTTTGAGACACTTGTGATTTAGGGCTATATAAGTAAACTATGATTGATTGACATTGGGTTCATGTAACGCCAAATCTAGTAGGACAAAACGGCGCTCGCTAAATAGTCTTTAATCAGTTAAGAAAGTTTGTGTCATGTTTGTCCTCCTATAGAAAGCATATTAAAAAAATATGTATATTTTTTTCCTTCATCTTTTTCCATTTTTCATACATTTTTGAAAAAGCTCAAGAGAGCCACTAGGCCGGAGCGAAAAGATGCAAAGTTAAATCATGAAATGCAAACTTACCCTGGCCATGATTTAACCGACTTTATACCAATTTTCTTGACCCAGCCACAATCAAAGACGTTGTAGAGCTCCATGTTTTTCCAAGTTTCCATCTGTTCTGTCGTGTAGAATGTCGTCTGGGAACACGACCGACATATAATCCGTGATGTCACTTGACAAATCTTAGTGATCTATTCCACTGTATGGTTCCATTTTTTTCTCGTATCTGCTTTTTGCAGGAAGACTTAAGCCTCTTCTGTACTGAGATAGTTCACCATCTGCTTGCAGTACAACATCTATCTTAGCTTGCTTGACCACCACTGGTTTTCACTTCGGGGAAAAAGTCACGTGTCGGAATACAAGCAATTCATATCTCTAAAGTTAAAATTGGTTATTGGTTTGTACTACTACCCCTAATGTTTAGCTATTCCTTACCCAGCAACAAACTCATAGCACTTTAAAGTGGACCCCGACTTAACAAGTTGAAAAACTTATTGGGGTGTTAGCATTTAGTGGTCAATTGTACGGAATATGTACTGTACTGTGCAATCTACTAATAAATGTCTCAATCAATCAATCCAATTGTGATTTTTATTAATTTGATGGACTTTTTTGCTGTTTTAATTTTTTCCTGTGTGTAGTCTTTTAGTTCTTGTCTTGCGCTCCTATTTTGGTGACTTTTTCAGTATTTTCCTGTAGCAGAAGAATATTTCAGTTGTTTTTATCCTTCTTTGTGGGGACATTGTTGATTGTCATGTCATGTTCGGATGTACGTCTTTGCTCCACAGTAAGTCTTTGCTGTCGTCCAGCATTCTGTTTTTGTTTACTTTGTAGCCAGTTCAGTTTTAGTTTCGTTCTGCATAGCCTTCCCTAAGCTTCAATGCCTTTTCTTAGGGGCACTCACCTTTTGTTTATTTTTGGTTTAAGCATTAGACAACTTTTTACCTGCACTCTGCCTCCCGCTGTTTCCGACATCGACAAAGCAATTAGCTACCTTCTGCCACCTACTGATATGGAAGAGTATTACACGGTTACTCTGCCGAGATCTAGACAGCACTGACACTCAACAACAACACATCATTTGCAGACTATAATTACTGGTTTGCAAAACATATATACAACCCAAATAGGTGAAATTAATTAATCTTCCACTGCACACCAGACTGTATCTCACGGCACACTAGTGTGCCGCGGCACAGTGATTGAAAAACAATGCTGTAAATGACAACATAAAATGTATTGAATTGTATTAACATGAATTGATGAAGGTGGACCCCGACTTAAACAAGTTGAAAAACTTATTGGGGTGTTAGCATTTAGTGGTCAATTGTACGGAATATGTACTGTACTGTGTATTCTAATAATAAATATTTATATCAATCAATCATATTGTAGAAATAAGTTCTATTGGAAGTAAACCTGGTTGAGTTTGTTAATCTGTTTACTGCAGCAAACAGGAAACAAGAGTAGTTACTACAGAAAAATACTTTTCCATTGTTCTACGCAAAGTCTGATTGAACACACTTGACTTTTCTTCATAATCCTCATTATGAGTTTGAAACTTTGACTTTCTGTAAAGACATGTAGACCGAAGATGTGGTTAATCTGCAACACTATTCTTCATTTTGGGATGAGTCTCAGCCCTGATTAGACACATCCAGATAAAACTCTGGGCTTTGGAACTCGGATACCTAATCCTAAACCTCTTTCAAACTAATGCTGCTATCGTTTGAAAATGAATTAAGATCACAGTATTCAGAGATTAAATTGAGATACAGGTGTACCTCAACTTTAAATTTTTTTTAGATAAGAACTGACTCTTGGCTATTTTTTATATTTTCAGTCAGAAGCATTCTTCCTTTAGTTGGCGTGGAAAATGTCGCAGTGAACCCTGTAAGATCCGACCAAAGCACCCGGGGCCCATTCATTCGAGCATCACATCTCAAAGTGTTGGTGTGGCTCGCCACTCCTTGTCCACACCACCATTTAAATATCATGAAAATAATATTTAAATTAGCTATGTGACATAAAATAATAAATAAATAGTAAATGTAATGGATAACTTGCTTTGAAATCATGAGGCTAAGCAGATATGTATCTACGTTTTTACCCCAAAAATGTTTCAAATGTGTGATGATATAATATTTGTTGCATTGTTATATAGATAAAGTTTAAGAGATGTATATAACTGCATGTGGAACATGAATTGTTTTCAGTCAAAATAGAAAAAGAAAGGGAGATAAAGTACAGCCTATAAGATGCATAATATTTCCAAGCTTTCACAGGCCATTCAAAATGATGTGGCGGGACAGATGTGTCCCCTCGGCCTTGAGTTTGACACCTGTGTCCTAAGATTTGTGTGGCCCTCAACACAATTATGTTCGTGGCCCAATTTTGGTCTTTAATATTACATACTTGTATTCTTCATTATTGTTAGTCGATGTTATATTGTCTGTTAAATATACAAATCCAAATTCTCTCACTATTATGTTAGATCCACTATGGACTGGACTCTCACTATTATGTTAGATCCACTATGGACTGGACTCTCACACTATTATGTTAGATCCACTATGGACTGGACTCTCACTATTATGTTAGATCCACTATGGACTGGACTCTCACTATGATGTTAGATCCACTATGGACTGGACTCTCACTATGATGTTAGATCCACTATGGACTGGACTCTCACTATTAATTTAGATCCATTATGGACTGGACTGTCACACTATTATGTTAGATCCACTATGGACTGGACTCTCACTATTATGTTAGATCCACTATGGACTGGACTCTCACACTATTATGGTAGATCCACTATGGACTGGACTCTCACTATTATGTTAGATCCATAATGGACTGGACTCTCACTATTATTTTAGATCCATTATGGACTGGACTCTCACACTATTGTGTTAGATCCACTATGGACTGGACTCTCACTATTATGTTAGATCCACTATTGACTGGACTCTCACACTATTATGTTACATCCACTATGGACTGGACTCTCACTATTATGTTAGATCCCCTTTGGACTGAACTCACACTATTATGTTAGATCCACTATTGACTGGACTCTCCCACTATTATGTTAGATCCACTATGGACTGGACTCTCACTATTATGTTAGATCCACTATGGACTGGACTCTCACTATTATGTTAGATCCACTATGGACTGGACTCTCACACTATTATGTTAGATCCACTATGGACTGGCTGAAGTGTGCTGTGGACTTTAGACAGAGATAGTCCTAGGCCTGACGTTAAAGTGCATCAGGCAGTGGAGGCTCCTCTGTGGGGTCTTGGGGCCCCTTTACTACTGTTACCCCAGGTAGTCCTTGGCAAAGGCCTAGTACCTGACTGCCCCCTAGCCAGGGATACGGTGAAGACTTCAACGACACGTTAGATGTAAGAACCACCACAACGGCTGCGAGGGCGGAAGAAGGCACCCTACATCCATGTGGACTCATAACAAATCCAAGACCTCAACAGGGGAACAGGCGGAGGATGATTGCTAACCCTATGGAGCGTCACAACGGCTGATGAAGGCTGCAGCAGAAAAGGGTCCCCAGTGGTCTTGGACTCCATGCCACTGGACCCTGACCTGGATCTGTCAAGGATAGTGTGGTGACTGTCTGTAAACTAAGTCACGCACAGGCATCCTCCATAAAGGGATACCCCCCTAGCAGGAAGATCATCATACTCGCTTCAAGTGACTGCCGATGATGATGATGATGACTTTGCAAGTTTAGTGGATGTTGCTCAACTTCATGTTGGCAGCCTGCGATCCACGGCGGAGTCCGTTTAAGTGGATCAAAAAGCCGTTTTATATATATATATATATATATATATATATATATATATATATATATATATATATATATATATATATATACATACATACATGATATTTTACTTTTATATTGTTATTCTCATTGTTGTTTTTTATTTTTATTGTTATTGTAATATTTTTCTATTTTGTTTGCATTTATACCCCCATTATTTACTTTTTAAATTCGATCTCATCTACACTGCTGCTGGAATTTAAATTTTCCTGAAGGAATAAATAAAGTTCTATCCATCTATCTAACATTGGACAGGCCAAAAGTTTGGACACAACTTCTCTTTTTCTTTTATTTTCATAATTACATTGTAGATTGTCACATCAAAACTATGAATGAACACATGTGGAGTTATGTACTTAACAAAAAAGGTGAAATAACTGAAAACATGTTTTATAGTGTAGTTTCTTCAAAATAGCCACCCTTTGCTCTGATGACTGCTTTGCACACTCTTGGCATTCTCTCCATGACCTTCAAGAGGTAGTCACCTGAAATGGTTTTTACTTCACTAGTGTGTGTATGTGGTCTGTCTATCTGTGTTTGCTTTGCGATAGGCTTCAGCACCCTTCATGACCCTGAACAGGACAAGCGGTAGAAAAAGGGATGGAT
Source organism: Nerophis ophidion (assembly GCF_033978795.1). NCBI lineage: Eukaryota > Metazoa > Chordata > Actinopteri > Syngnathiformes > Syngnathidae > Nerophis > Nerophis ophidion. The sequence continues at coordinate 51,499,729 of NC_084622.1, forward strand.
GGAAGGTTTGCTTGAAAAGCAAGCACAAAACAGCAACCGCAGGTTCAAAAACCAGCCAATAAACCCGCAACTTTGCAATACTACTTTGAAGCTAAACATACCATTCAATATACATTTTCTTTGTTCGTGTTTACTCTTTATTCGTTTTTGTGACTCAACTCAGCTGCTTTTAAAAAAAAAAGGTAGTGCAGTGAAAGAAACTTTCTGTTTACTCTTAATTATCTAGTTAACTTTGACAGCCCTGTAAATAACCAATGATAGTCATTACGTTTATTAAAGTTATTGTCACGTCTCAGCATGTTGATGGTGTTCATGATCCCAAAATGCAGAGGCAAGGAGACAGCCTTTAAACCCTTTAAACAGGCAAAAGGACAACAACTTGTGAAGCGCATGTGAAGCCTAAGACAAAGACTTTAATCTGCTAGCATAGCATGAGCAAAACATGAAAAGTAAAGAGTAACGTAAGGTGCCGACTGGACACGGGGACCAATATATAAAGCCCTCTGATTAGTGATCAGTGACAGGTCCGTGTTCTGATCGCCAACCAAAGGCAGGTGTACACAATCAGTGCTCCTGGCAACAAGAGTTAACTAAAAATGGAAAGGAGTAGAAATTAAACACAGGTGAACTTTACATAAACAAGACATGACAGTTAATGTATTTTAATTTTTTTTATTTCATTATATTTTTATTAATAACAATTTGTTGTGGAAAACCGGTCTGATACAAACCCCAAAACCAGTGAAGTTGGCACGTTGTATAAATGGTAAATAAAAACAGAATGCAATGATTTGCAAATCATTTTCAACTTATATTCATTTCAATAGACTAGGGCGGTATAGCTCGGTTGGTAGAGTGGCCGTGCCAGCAACTTGAGGGTTGCAGGTTCGATTCCCGCTTCCGCCATCCTAGTCATTGCCGTTGTGTCCTTGGGCAAGACACTTTACCCACCTGCTCCCAGTGCCACCCACACTGGTTTGAATGTAACTTAGATATTGGGTTTCACTATGTAAAGCGCTTTGAGTCACTAGAGAAAAAGCGCTATATAAATATAATTCACAATTCACACTACAAAGACAAAATATTTTATGTTTGATGTGGGAAACTTCATTTTGCATAGTAGAGTTTTAACTTGCACTTACAGATGTAGCGACAAACTGTAGTTACTGACAGTGGTTTTCTGAAGTGTTCCTGAGACCCTGAGGTGATATCCTTTACACACTGATGTCACTTTTTCTTGCAGTACCGCCTGAGGGATCCAAGGTCCGTAATGTCACTTACGTGCAGTGATTTCTCCAAATTCTCTGAACCTTTTGATGATATTACGGATCGTAGATGTTGAAATCCCTAAATTCATTGCAATAGCTCGTTGAGAAATGTTGTTCTAAAACTGTTGGACAATTTGCTTACAAAGTGGTGACCCTCACCCCATCCTTGTTTGTGAATTACTTAGCATTTCATGGAAGCTGCTTTTATATCCAATCATGGCACCCACCTGTTCCCAATTAGCCTGCACACCTGTGGGATGTTCCAAATAAGTGTTTGATGAGCATTCCTCAACTTTCTCAGTCTTTTTTGCCACTTGTGCCAGCTTTTTAGAAAATTGTTGCAGGCATCAAATTCCAAATGAGCTAATATTTGCAAAAAATAACAAGAGTTTACCTGTTTGAACGTTAAGTATCTTGTTTTTGCAGTCTATTCAGTGGAATATAAGTTGAAAAGGATTTGCAAATCATTGTATTCTGTTTTTATTTACCATTTACCCAAAGTGTCAACTTCACTGGTTTTGGGTTTTGTATTTGCTACTAAATATTATAACTTGTGCAGCGTTTGGATTAGTTTATGTTTTTTACGATAACACCACTAATCTTATTAGCCTGAAATGGAAAGCTTTAAAAAAAAAACAGTGTAACTTCTAATTGTAAATAAATAATAATATATTATCAATAAATATCTAGAAGCTTATGAATATTTAGCACATCGGAATGTTGGATTAAATGAGCTAATATTTGCAGAAAATAACACAGTTTTGCAGTTTGAACGTTATATATTTTGTCTATTCAATTGAATATAGATTGAAAAGGATTTGCAAATCATTGTATTGGGTTTTTATTTACCATTTACACAACGTGCCAACTTCACTCGTTTTAAGTTTTGTATTTGCTACTAATTATGTTAACTTGTGCAGAGTTTGGATTAGTTTATGATTTTCACTATAACACCACTAATCTCATTGGGTTGATTTGGAACGCTTAAAAAAAAAACTGTTAACTTTAAATATCTTGTCTATTCAATTGAATATCAGTTGAAAATAATTTGCAAATCCTGTAATGAGGTGGCGACTTGTCCAGGGTATACTCTGCCTTCCGCCCGATTGTAGCTGAGTTTTTTTGATTTTTTGATTGATACTTTAATCAGTAGATTGCACAGTTCAGTACATATTCCGTACAATTGACCACTAAATGGTAACACCCCAATAAGTTTTTCAACTTGTTTAAGTCGGGGTCCACGTTAATCAATTCATGATACAAATATATACTATCAACATAATACAGTGAAGTGAAGTATATTTATATAGCGCTTTTTCTCTAGTGACTCAAAGCGCTTTACATAGTGAAACCTAATATCAAATTTTTACATTTAAACCAGTGTGGGGGGCACTGGGAGCAGGTGGGTAAAGTGTCTTGCCCAAGGACGGTGTGGCACAGTGGGGAGAGTGGCCGTGCGCAACCCGAGCGTCCCTGGTTCAATTCCCACCTAGTACCAACCTCGTCACGTCCGTTGTGTCCCGAGCAAGACACTTCACCCTTGCTCCTGATGGGTGCTGGTTAGCGCCTTGCATGGCAGCTCCCTCCATCAGTGTGTGAATGTGTGTGTGAATGGGTAAATGTGGAAGTAGTGTCAAAGCGCTTTGAGTACCTTGAAGGTAGAAAAGCGCTATACAAGTACAACCCATTTATCATTTTATTCATTTAAGGACACAACGGCCGGGACTAGGATGGCGGAAGCGGGGATCGAACCTGCAACCCTCAAGTTGCTGGCACGGCCACTCTACCAACCGAGCTATGCCGCTCCATAACCCACAGGTTAATCATCATAGTATGTACATTGAATTATTTACATTATTTTCAATAAGAGATAGGCACCAGCGACCCCAAAGGGAATAAGCGGTAGAAAAAAGGATGGATGGATTTGCAAATCATTGTATTCTGTTTTTATTTACCATTTACACAACGTGCGAACTTCACTGGTTTTGGGGTTTGTACAGTTAAACCATAAACTGTTTTAGGTCCTGACCTAGACTTGAGTTTGTTCTTCTGGCTTGTCCCTTTGACACCAAGGTAACAAGAAGTAAACACGCAAACAAAGTCAATGAATTCTACCGCAAAGGACTAGAAATCCCACGGTCTCCTCCTTATTTCCCACTTTGATAGTTAACAACCTCTTTGACTCCACCTGCAGTTAAAAACCCTCGTGGAGAAAGTAAGACTCGGCGTTTATTTACCTTCCTCCTCTCTGTATGATTACTGTAATGATGGCCATTTTAAAGGCCACACACTTTTTGCAGAGTGGGGTGGAGTGCTTGCAATCTAAGCTCGGGGAATCATCTCTTCTCCGCATTCATTGAACCTAAAACAACAGCAGCCGGAGTCCGACTGAGAGCGTAATTGCAAGTGCCAGTTGGGGCAACTTCAAACCAGGCTCGCCTCAAAAAAACTTAGACCAGACAAGAGGGTAACAGGGAAGATGGATGACATTTACAGTGTGACGAGAAAATGCAGAGCACGGGGGGAGATTAGAGGATGGACCGAATAGAGGATTTAACTTGTGTCCTTTGTGCACGGATGTGGAAGCTCCCCCAAGCATTCATCCACCCGAAAACCTCATCAGCATGTAACTTTTTTTATTCATATTTACTTGGCCCATTGTACTCGTGTGCTTGTGAATATTAGCCCCCCCAAAAAAAGTATTCCGCATGTATGTGTATATGTGGAGTGTAGACTCTGGCCGGGCAGATACAGGCATTAGCAGAGATGAGCGGTCTAATAGAGAAGGCAGTAAGGAAGTGAGAGGGGATTAATCCCAGTCAAATGAGACCAAATGTCTGGTCAGGAAGCGCAGAGCTTGATGAAGCATGGAGAAAGAGAACTGTAAATGAGGCCTTTTTTTGGGAACAAAGTCAGGATTACCCAAAGAAGGAAATTTAACCAGCTGGCCTCTTTTAAAAAAGATCAAAGGCGATTTAGAAGGTTTGTCAAAAAGAGCAAAAGTATCAACTAAACATACTTGATAGCGACTGGGGTGGATTAGCAGGAATGAAGGCTTTGCATGCTAATGTAAACTAGTTACACAACTATTTATTCCATGTGTATCACGCTTTGTAAACAAGGTGCATCAAAAAGTCGATACTTGGTTGCTACTCCAAGTCTGTTTAGAAGTAGATGTCGCAGGATTAGCAGTGAAGGAAAACGGCTTTTTGATCCACTTAGACTCCGCCGTGGATCGCAGGCTGCCAACATGAAGTTGAGCAACACCCACTAAACTTGTAAAGTCATCATCATCATCATCGGCAGTCACTTGAAGCGAGTATGACGATCCTCCTGCTAGGGGGGGGTATCTTATATGTATATAAGATTGCGCACTTATGGACTGGATTAAACCCAGGACGTAAAAAGTATTGCATCTGTGTGCACTTGCGTCTGTTTTGTGTTGCACTTGTGTCCATTTTAAGGTACAACTATTAAAATATAATTTAAAAAAATGTTCTACTTCCGATTAATCACCATGAATTGTGAGTTAACTATGGACAAAATGTGACATTAAATATGTAATTGAGGACTGGATAAACCCGGGGGTCTTGATTGTAAATGTGAATGACTTCTAGATGGTAAGCACCCAACAATAAACCAGCACTATGATGGCAGACAGCGTGGGTGGGTGGTTATGTCTGCCGGAGAAGAAAATGTCCTACATCACTCCTCTTTTGCGCCGTGATCAAGCTCACCTCAATGAGCGGTGGCCTCTTTGAGTTATACGTCCCCCTAATAATCCATCTGGGTTGCGGCGTCCCGGGCCTCGCCCATAAAAAGCTGATTTATTCTCCTACTGGAAATGAGGCCCGGACGACGGCGGGCAGAAAGCGGCGACGTCTGGCCGTGCTGTCAGGAGGTGGAGCTGAGGGACGGCCGGCGAGGTCTATACCTGCAGTCTTCAGCATAGACCTCCTCATCGCCAGCTCAGCACTTTTGTTTTTTTTAACAGTGGACAAACTGAAACACTGTGCTGATCCCCTGCTTGAACAACAAAATGTAAAACGTGTTTTCTGTAAATAAGTGTGTAGCAGGCATGGATCCAAGCAGGAGGCAAGTGGAAAGGAATGAAATGAAGGAGGATAGCCAGCAATGGAGAATGGATCTAAGCTGGCACAGCAGGGAGGTCTCTAGTACCAAGCGCCGACAACAAGACAAGACAGCCAAGGACTTTGAAATAACATCTAAAGCACTGGTCTCAAACACGCGGCCCGCGAGACGTTATTTTGCGACCCCCACCTTAATATGAAAGTTTAATTTTTAAATTGTTTGCCTTTTGATTGGGGACCTTTGGGACTGTGTGACGAGTGGTACTTTTGTGACTTTTGCGGTGCTTTTTTGTGAACTTCTGCATCTGCCTCCCGGGAGCCTTTTGGCCATGGAGACCAGCTGCTGGGTCTATGCCACACCAGAGTCTGCTTGGAGAGACTGGAGGAGATGTGGAGGAAGAGACAGGAGCTGTGGAGCTGGCGCTGAGCACCGGGAAGGACGGGCTTCACAGTGTCTTGGCTGAATGAGCAGGTATCGGACATTCCCCCCCCCCACCCCCCTCTCTAGCACTCTCCCACCCCTGTCTCCATTGTGGACTCCTTCCGTTTCTTGGGCACCGAGATCACCCAAGACCTCAAGTGGGAGCAGACCATCAGCTCCCTCATCAAGAAGGCCCAGCAGAAGATGTACTTCCTGCGGCAACTGAGGAAACTTAAGGTGCCGACCCAGATGCTGGTGCAGTTTTATCCAGCCATCATCGAGTCCATCCTCACCTCCTCCATCACCGTGTGGTTCCCCGGCGCCACAGTCCAGGATAAGCATGGACTGCAGAGCATGGTACGTGCTGCAGAGAAGGTGATTGGCTGCAAGCTCGCACCCCTCCAGGACCTGTTCTCCTCCTGGACCAGGAGGGGTGTGGGTCGGATCACAGCTGACTCTTCTCACCCTGGACACAAACTATTCTCCCCTCTCCCCTCAGGCAGGAGACTACAGTCCATCCAGACCCACACCTCCTGCCACCTGAACAGTTTTTTCCCCTCGGCCATCAGACACATGAACAAGAACAAGATCTGATAGCTCACTTACAACTCGTCTTATTACCTATTCTGTCTTATATGTCTTCTATGTTGCGCGATTGCACCAAGAAAAATTCCTAGTTTGTGAACTTGTTCTCAAACAATGGCAATAAAAACTATTCTGATTCTGATCCATGCGGACTGGACACTGGCCGAGAGTTGGTGGGCGGCTGAGGGTGGAGTCAGCTCTCTTGGTTGCTTTGTTGGGTCTGCTCCTGTCTCTGGCCATGCTTTCTCCACCCCGGCAGACCATGGCGTGGAACACCGCACAGAACACCACACTGTATATGTTATTTTGTTTTTTTTAGTTGTTTTACTTTTGTGGCTGTTTGTAAAAGTGGCTGTTTGCATCAGCCCTGCTCTTTTAATGCCTTTAATGTCCTTCTTGTTCTTTGATGTTTCCTCTTACACACGTTTGTGTGCTATGGCTAAGATGTTTTTTTTTTCTTCCTTGGCCTCAGTCTGGACCCCAGCTCCAGGGGCTTAGGCATAGATTGAATATTTTTTTTCTCACCGCATTGCCCCCCCTTCCTCCCTGTTTCTCAAAATTTTTGTAAAAGGCGCCGGAAGATGGCAGACCCGTCAGCGATCCTCTTCTGTCTCCTTGTAATGTTTGTCTGATCTTGAATGGGATTGTGCTGAAAATGTTCATTTCCCCTGGGGGATTATTAAAGTATATCTGATTCTGATCTGATTCTGAATACGGCCCGCGAGTTTTATATGAATGCCGCTTGACAGCGCTGTGTGCGGAGCTGAAGGAATCTACCAATCACGGTGTGGTATGTGGCTCTCGAGGGCCGAACATTGACGTCACTTGCGTGATGCAAGCAGAGAAACGTTTTGCCGCTTTTTCACTTGACCCGCACGCGCTCTTCCTCCCTCGCTCGCCCTCTCTGTCACTGCGTGTGTCTCTCTCTCGCTCCCTCACCCGGCAGACATTTTGATTACAAACAACTAAGGTTTAAAAAATAAAAATAAAAAACTTGTCTGAAAAGGGGCGGACATTATTGGTGACTGGAACCGGAATGCAACCTCTCTCATACACACTGGTAAGATGCTCTCATACACATAACTGAAATCCGTGTACACATAATACTAAAATGATTGTCTCGTACACACATCGTGAGAGAAAAACATTTTAGTTGTTTATGTGAGAGCATTTCAGTAGTGTATGTGAGGGAATTTTAGTAGTGGAAGTGAGAGCATTTCAGTAGTGATTTCAGTGTGCATAAGAGTGTTTCAGTAGTGGGTGAGAGGAAAACATTTCAGTTGTTTATGAGAGAATTTCAGTCGTGTGTATAAGTGTGTTTCAGTAGTGTGTATAAGAGTGATTCAGTAGTGTGTGTAAGAGAAAAACATTTCAGTTGTTTATGTGAGAGCATTTTAGTAGTGTATGTAAGAGGTCATTCTGAATAATGACCCTAACGGCCCCTCATACTTATATTCCCTAGCTCATAACCTCATAGTAAGTATGTGTATACATTGTTGCTGACTGGAGAAATCAAATTATTATTGTTATTACTTATGACTAATTCATTTACCTAATTCTCATTTTGTTCATTTATATTTTGATTATATTTTGTGTTGAAAATAAAAATAGACATTTAAAAAGATTTTTTAAAGAATTTTTTTCTTGCGGCCCAGCTTCACCCAGACTTTGCATCCAGTGGCCCCCAGGTATATTGGGTTTGAGACCCCTGATCTAAAGGGAGAACATTTTTCTATGAAAATATGCAGAAGGTGCTGCTGGTGTGTTTGACGGAAAAGCACCTCAAGAAACTACCATAAAAGTCCGCTCCCCGAGGTAAATGCTGATCATTAGTATACCATGATTTCCTAAAAATGCTGTAGCTGTTTGTACTACATTCGATTGTATAGTTTTACAATACAATATTTTTTATTTAAATATTTTAATTTTTGTAAAGGCGTGTTACATATTTAAAATGTGGTCTTTTGTGGTGGTAAGGCGCTGATGAAATTATTATCAATTTATATCAATGGGCGATTTGAGAATTGAGTGTTCAGAATTACAAACTCCGCCATAGAGCCAATTGAGCTTGTAAGTTAAGCTACTAGTACTGTAAACATACCTTTAAAACATTAAATAAGGCTCCTTTAAAATCGCCTAATTACGTCTGAATGCCGTCTTATTTAAAGACTGTGCCTTTAATTGCTCTCCCGTCAACCTTTCCTTTCACTTTTCCTGCTAAGCTCTCCCTCTGCCAAGGATCATAACGTCGCCTCAGATAACTTTCATTGCTCTTCAAAGCGTCAAGTTAAGTATATGAACTTCTGAAGAGGCTTTAGCTGACCTCGTGATTTTTTTTTATTCCACTTTGAATGCTAATGCCAAGATTTAATATTACCCAACTACAACTAACTTTTGTATGCTCTTAGCTGATATTTATAAGATCCTGACTGAAGTGAGGTCACGAAGCTGGAATACCACGGGTGTCCAAAGTGCGAGCCAAGGGCCATTTTTTAGTGGCCCTCAGCATGGTCTAAAAATAAAATCAACCAAATATCAAATACCGTATTTTTCGGATTATAAATCACTCTGGAGTATAAATCGCAGTGGCTGAAAATGCGTAATAAAGAAGGAAAAAAACATATATTGTCATGTCTGTGAACATATTTTTGTTTAAGTCATGTTCTGTTTGGGGGCTTCACGGTGGGAGAGGGGTTAGTGCGTCTGCCTCACAATACGAAGTTCCTGCAGTCCTGGGTTCAAATCCAGGCTCGGGATCTTTCTGTGTGGAGTTTGCATGTTCTCCCCGTGAATGCGTGGGTTCCCTCCGGGTACTCCGGCTTCCTCCCACTTCCAAAGACATGCACCTGGGGATAAGCCCCTCCCACATCCAAAGACAGTCACCTGGGGATAGGTTGATTGGCAACACTAAATGGTCCCTAGTGTGTGAATGTTGTCTGTCTATCTGTGTTGGCCCTGCGATAAGGTGGAAACTTGTCCAGGGTGTACCCCGCCTTCCGCCCGGTTGTAGCTGAGATAGGTGCCAGCGCCCCCCGAGATCCCAAAAGCGAATAAGTGGTAGAAAATGGATGGATGGATGTTCTGTTTGGTTTATGGACACTCTGTTACTGCTATTTCACTCTTTTTTTGTCACCATAGCAACCATTAGTTCACCTGTTTCACATTGAGTCACGCACCTGTTTTCACTAATCACCACAGCATTATTTAAACCTGTAGTTGCCAGGTAGTCAGCCTGGCGACATCACCTCCTACACACCATATATCTCCTTCTATGCCATCCATGCCGATGATCCAGGTTACTTTCTTGTTCAAAGTAAGTTTTTCTTATTCATGCCATAGTCCTAGTTTTTGTTTTACGACCAGAGTTTTGCCTTAGTGTAAGTTTCGTTTTCATAGTCAAGTTTTCAAAGCTCCTGTGTGAGCGCTTTTCGTTTGTTCTTTTTTTAATTGAATTAAAAGATGTCCTCACCTTCACGCGGTGTCCGCTCCAGTCGTGATGCAAAACGGGAAACCACCAAAGTCCACGCCTTGACATACATGAAGTATTTTTCGGACTATAAATCGCAGTCTTTTCCACGGTCCAGCGGGAAGTGAGACCCGGCCAAACCCCCAAAAAATATTTTTTTTTTTTACAAAAAACCTCCCAAAAAAACCGCGACTTATAGTCCGAAAAATATGGTAGGTCACACTGGAGTATAAGTCGCATTTTGGGGGGGAATTCATTTGATAAAACCCAACAGCAAGAATAGAAATTTGAAAGGCAATTTAAAATAAATGAAGAATAGTGAACAACAGGCTGAATAAGTGTAGGTTATATGAGGCATAAATAAGCAACTGCTATGTTAACCTAACATATTATGGTAAGAGTCATTCAAATAACTATAACATATAGAACATGCTATACCTTTACCAAACTATCTGTCACTCCTAAACGATAAATCCGACGTGTGTGTGTGACGATTGCTGATATACGCCTAGTCTATTACCTGAATGAGATGGATATTATTAGATATTTTACGGTAATGTGTTAATAATTTCACACATAAGTCGCTCCAGAGTAAAAAGTAAACTATGAAAAAAACTGCGACTTATCAATCCGAAAAATACGGTATTCAAAATTGTATGGTGGCCGCCTCCAGTTGATTCTGTGCCGCCCTCAGCCAGAGTGATTGATATCGCTCACCACAGCGTAAAGCTCCGGCTGTGTTGATTGAGCGATTGATGTCCCTCTGCGGCAGCTATGTATTTTAACTGCAGTTGCAGCGTTATGCCACTATAGAGGCGCTATATCAACAGCAATGCGCTAGAAAAACCTGAAGCAACTACCAAAGAAGAAACAGCTCGGATTGGGCTTTTTCCCGCTACTTGGTGCATAACGTTGACCGCCGTAACAAGAGGATTTCTGCCATACAGAGCATGATAGTTTCTATAGAACACTCTAGACTGTGCTGTGAACATTCTGTCTCTGGTAAGTGAACACAGCTGGTAGTGTTAGCTCCAAGCTTTTCTGACTAATTATAATACATCAATTGATTGAAGAATTTATTACAAGTTTGCGTAGGATCAGGTAAAGTTTCATGAGGGTACAGATTGACTGGTATAAGGTCAACTACAAGGAGTCACCCAGAGAAAGTATTACAAGCATGTCCATCAATCCATCCATTTTCTACCGCTTATTCCCTTTGGAGTCGCGGGGGGTGCTGGTGCCTATCTCAGCTATAGTCGTGAGGAAGGCGGGGTACACCCTGGACAGGTCGCCGGCTCATCACAGGGCCAACACAGATAGACAATCAACCTATCTCCAGGTGCATGTCTTTGGAGGTGGGAGGGGTTCATCCCCAGGTGCATGTCTTTGGAGGTGGGATGGGCCTATCCCCAGGTGCATGTCTTTGGAGGTGGGAGGGGCCTAACCCCAGGTGCATGTCTTTGGAGGTAGGAGGGGCCTATCCCCAGGTGCATGTCTTTGGAGGTGGGAGGGGCCTATCCCCAGTTGCATGTCTTTGGAGGTGGGAGGGGCCTATCCCCAGGTGCATGTCTTTGGAGGTGGGAGGGGCCTATCCCCAGGTGCATGTCTTTGGAGGTGGGCGGGGCCTATCCCCAAGTGCATGTCTTTGGAGGTGGGAGGGGCCTATCCCCAGGTGCATGTCTTTGGAGGTAGGAGGGGCCTATCCCCAGGTGCATGTCTTTGGAGGTGGGAGGGGCCTATCCCCAGGTGCATGTCTTTGGAGGTGGGAGGGGTTTAGAGGGGTTTATCCCCAGGTGCATGTCTTTGGAGGTGGGAGGCGCCTAGCCCCAGGTGCATGTCTTTGGAGGTGGGCGGGGCCTATCCCCAAGTGCATGTCTTTGGAGGTGGGAGGGGCCTATCCCCAGGTGCATGTCTTTGGAGGTAGGAGGGGCCTATCCCCAGGTGCATGTCTTTGGAGGTGGGAGGGGCCTATCCCCAGGTGCATGTCTTTGGAGGTGGGAGGGGTTTAGAGGGGTTTATCCCCAGGTGCATGTCTTTGGAGGTGGGAGGCGCCTAGCCCCAGGTGCATGTCTTTGGAGGTGGGAGGGGCCTATCCCCAGGTGCATGTCTTTGGAGGTGGGAGGCGCCTAGCCCCAGGTGCATGTCTTTGGAGGTGGGAGGGGCCTATCCCCAGGTGCATGTCTTTGGAGGTGGGAGGAAGCCGGAGTACCCGGAGGGAACCCACGCATTCACGGGGAGAACATGCAAACTCCACACAGAAAAATCCCGAGCCCCGGATTGAACCCAGGACTACTCAGGACATTCGTATTGTGAGGCAGAAGCACTAACCGCTGTACCACCGTGCTGCTCCTACAAGCATGTCGTGTTTTAAAAAAAAAATAAAAAAAGGTTTCCTCCGTGTCAGAGTAAAGTTTATGTTTTTTAGCGTTGCAGATATGGTAGGAAAAATCAGCCACTACTTTAAAAAGTAATCTCGCGAGGAGGAAAGTCAAAAGTCCAGGTGAAACATCCATCCATCCATCCATCCATCTATTTTCTACCGCTTATTCCCGTTGGGGTCGCAGGGGGCGCTGATGCCTATCTCAGCTACAATTGGGCGGAAGGTGGCGTACACCCTGGACAAGTGGCCACCTCATCGCAGGGCCAACACAGACAACATTCACACAGAGCAGAGGAATTAACACGACAGCCAGTTAAAATGTAATAATTCTTGGTGTGAACATTTTTGTCCGCAGAGTGCTTGAAGGCTGCTTCAAAATCATGTATGAGTGTCTCAGGCAAAAGTGGCCCCCCCACACAAGTTATGAAGCCATCATTCTCTTATGCAAACACTTAGGCGACAGGTGTCAAACTCAGGGCCGGGGGCAATATGTGGCCCGCGGCATCATTTTATCTGGCCCGCAAAGACCTGGAAATAAAGCACTTAAAACTTTTTCACTAAATATAATGGATTTGTTTCATCGACAGTAAACATATATGTACTTCTTGAAATAATTGCATGCCTTTTAAACTTGAATAGTACCCATTATTGCAACAAATATTACAGTATATCATACTTTCCTTGACTTTAGAATGCATAGAAGCATTTAAGTCTCATCGTAAAACTCCTTTGTATACTCTAGCCTTTAACTAGACCCCCTTTTTAGACCAGTTGATCTACCGTTTCTTTTCTTTTTTCTCCTATGTTCCACTCTCCCTTGTGGAGGGGGTCCAGTCCGGTGGCCATGGATGAAGTACTGGCTGTCCAGAGTCAGGACCCACAATGGACCGCTCGTCCAGAGTCGGGACCCAGGATGGACCGCTCACGTGTGTATCGGTTGGGGACATCTCTGCGCTGCTAATCCGCCTCCGCTTGGGATGGTTTCCTGCTGGCTCCACTTTGGACTGGACTCTCGCTACTATATTGGATCCACTTTGGACTGGACTCTCATCGTTATGTTAGATCCACTATGGATTGGACTTTCACAGTATCATGTTAGACCCGCTCGACATCCATTGCTTTCGGTCCCCTATAGGAAAGGGGGCGGGGGGTTGCCCACATATGCGGTCCTCTCCAAGGTTCCTCATAGTCATCATTGTCACTGTCACCGACATCCCATTGGGTGTGAGTTTTTCCTTGCCCTAATGTGGGCTCTACTGAGGATGTCGTTGTGGTTTGTGCAGCCCTTTGAGACACTTGTGAATTTTGGCTATGTAAATAAACATTAATTGATTGATTGACCTATGATTTTACAGCAAACCACCCATCAAATTAATAAAAATTACAATACATGTTACGCATATTACTGTAAATGGAAAAAAAGTAGTAAAATTTTTTTGCATATAAATTCTGGCGCATGGTCAGGGTGGCACCACCTCTGCCTCAATTTGGAACAGGAAAAAACCTGATATTAGAATATAACAATTTTCCATTACAGATATTTTGCATGGGAGTTATGTGTAGCCTGCATAGATTTTATCAATCAATCAATGTTTATCTATATAACCCTAAATCACCAGTGTCTCAAAGGGCTGCACAAACCACAACGACATCCTCGGTAGAGCCCACATAAGGGCAAGGAAAACTCACACCCAGTGGGACCTCGACAATGATGATGACTATGAGAAACCTTGGAGAGGACTGCATATGTGGGCAACCCCCTCTCCACCCAGGGGACCGAAAGCAATGGATGTTGAGTGTGTCTAACATGATACTGTGAAAGTCCAAGCCATAGTGGATCCAACACAGCCGCGAGAGTCCAGTCCAAAGTGGATCCAACACAGTAGCGAGAGTCCCGTCCATAATGGAGCCAGCAAGAAACCATCCCAAGCGGAGGCGGATCAGCAGCGCAGAGATGTCCCCAGCCGATACACAGGCGAATGGTCCATCCTGGGTACCGACCCTGAACAGCCAGTACTTCGTCCATGGCCACCGGACCGGACCCCCTCCACAAGGGAGAGTGGGACAGAGGAGAAAAAGAAAAGAAATGGCAGATCAACTGGTCTAAAAAGGGAGTCTATTTAAAGGCTAGAGCAGGGGTCGGGAACCTTTTTGGCTGAGAGAGCCATGAAAGCCAAATATTTAAAAATGTATTTCCGTAAGAGCCATACAACATTATTAACACTGAATACAACTGTCAGGTTCAAACACTGATGACATCTATTAAACAGACAATAAGCAAGGAATTAAACAGAGACAGGAATCAATTTAGCTCAATGAGGAGAGAAACCCGTAGACTTGTACACTTGTACAATTCTACGCCTCCTCATTCATTTGGACTTTCCCAGATTACAACAACTAAATGTGTGCATCTCCTATTCTTTTTAATGACATTGTTATTCTGAAGTTAGCTATACTTTTGACCATTAATGCGACTTCTTGAACAAGTGCGTTAGAAACGGATAGATGGATTAAAATGCAAGAGAATGTTTTATATTTTGAAGAATATTTTTAACACTGTGATTACCAGCGGAATTATTAAATACTCATCCTGGTAAGCAACGTCAGCTAAGATTTATCTGAGAGCCAGGTGCGGTGATCAAAAGAGCCACATCTGGCTTGAGAGCCATAGGTTCTCTACCCCTGGGCTAGAGTATACAAATGAGTTTTAAGGTGAGACTTAAATGCTTCTACTGAGGTAGCATCTCTAACTGTTACCAGGAGTTCATTCCAGAGTACTGGAGCCCGAATGGAAAACGCTCTATAGCCCGCAGACTTTTTTTGGGCTCTGGGAATCACTAATAAGCCGGAGTCCTTTATGGTGCCACAAGGATTTTTAGATGAGGGACATTTGAAAAGAGTGATCACACTGTCAAAGCATGGAAATATGGCACCCTTATGTAATGTTTACAAATTAAATTATTGTCATCATTGTTATTGTTACTATTATTACATTATTATAATAGGGCTGCTATTAGGAACCATCACAGCGAGCCGTAAAAGCAACGTCTCGGGCTCTGCTGCCAACTTCTTCCCATCGAGTCCTTGAGAGCTAACTCTTTGCAACTTGTCCACTTTTTTCATTAGTGGAACTCTGCAGGGCCTCGGTACTAAATTCACTGATGTCAGATGGAAATATTATATTGAAGGGTGGAATCTCAACCTTGCGGATCCTCGGGCATTTTGCCCTCTAAAGTGGAACTAGGGCTGGGCGGTATATATATCGCGGGTTTGTCTCCGTGCAAAATAGAAAATGACTAAATCGTAATATTCCAGTAGACATTCTCACACAGCTGCGGGCATTACACTCTCCTCGCTTTTCCTGTGTCTCCTCACAGACAAGCAGGCGCACATTCATACGTCACAAACTGTCACCTCATACGTGTACGCCCTCGCCCAGCAGAGAGGTCGCGGCGTGGCTAACGTTAGCTGTGATGCTAGCGGGTTGTTGCGAGAGAAAGAAGGTGCGAATCTGGTAACAAATGAAGGAAAAATTAATCCCCAAGAAAAACAGCAGGGGGTCCATCGTCTGGCGGTGGTTCGGCTTCAAGCGGGAATATGTCGAATAGACAACTTTAATTTGTCAAGTGTGGGGCACAAGTGTTGCTACCAGAAGTAGCATTACTGCTAATATGTAGCATCATTAGAAAAGTCACCTGCTAAAAAATGTAATAAATACAGTTTTGGTAAATTGACTTAGTTGTGATTTCCCTCACTGCATGAAAGTTTAAAAGTAGCATATATTAATGCAGTATGAAGAAGAATGTTTGAATGTTAGAAGCATTTAAGTCTCACCTTAAAACTCATCTGTATACTCTAGCCTTTAAATAGACCTCCTTTTTAGACCTGTTGATCTGCCGCTTCTTTTCTTTTTTCACCTATGTTCCCCCCTCCCTTGTGGAGGGGGTCCGGTCCGATGACCATGGATGAAGTACTGGCTGTCCAGAGTCAAGACCCAGGATGGACCGCTCGCCTGTGTATCGGTTGGGGACATCTCTACGCTGCTGATCCGCCTCCGCTTGAGATGGTTTCCTGTGGACGGGACTCTCGCTGCTGTCTTGGATCCGCTTGAACTGAACTCTCGCGGCTGTGTTGGAGCCACTATGGATTGAACTTTCACAGTATCATGTTAGACCCGCTCGACATCCATTGCTTTCGGTCCCCTAGAGGGGGGGGGGTTGCCCACATCTGAGGTCCTCTCCAAGGTTTCTCATAGTCAGCATTGTCACTGGCGCCCCACTGGATGTGAATTCTCCCTGCCCACTGGGTGTGAGTTTTCCTTGCCCTTTTGTGGGTTCTTCTGAGGATGTTGTAGTCGTAATGATTTGTGCAGTCCTTTGAGACATTTGTGATTTGGGGCTATATAAATAAACATTGATTGATTGATTGATTGAATGTAGACACATAGAATCATCATACTGCTGTGATTATATGCATCAAGTGTTCATTCAAGGCTAAGGCAAAATATGGAGATATATATCGTATGTCGCGATATGGCCAAAAAATATCACGGTATTAAAAAAAGGCAATATCACCCAGCCCTAAGTGGAACCCCAATTTAGGAACTTAATTGGTTCTTGAACGTAGTTTGCAAACCAAGATGTTTGTATAGTGAAGAAGCGTTTTCCCCCATAAGAATCAATGTAAACATGAATATTTAGTTCTTGCCTTGACAAATGTCCCTATATTAGTAAAAAAGTGCAAACTTTGACAGCACTGTAGTGTATATATATATTTGTTCTACCCGTACCACAAAAAATGCCATTATTTTAACAAAAAATCTTAGGGTACATTGAAAATATGTTAAATATTGCAAGTTTGTCCTTAAACAAAATAGTGAACATACTAGACAACTTGTCTTTTAGTAGTAAGTAAACAAACAAAGGCTCCTATTTAGTCTGCTGACATACGCAGTAACATATTGTGTCATTTATCATTCTATTAACCTTATAAAGGACAAGCTGTAAAATTAAATACTAATCCACATGTTCATTTACTGGTGATATCTGCTTACTTTCTCTTTTAACATGTTCTATCTACATTTTTGTTAAAATGTAATAATCACTTATTCTTCTGTTGTTTGGATACTTTACATTAGTTTTGGATGATACCACACATTTAGGTATTGATCCGATACCAAGTAGTTACAGGATTATATGTTGGTCATATTCAAAGTCCTCATGTGTCCACGGACATATTTACTGAGTTGATAAACATAACATGAATTTTTTTAAAAGTCAAAAAGATTTTGTGACGATAAAACATATTGATCATAATATCGACTAGATACGTTATTGTACTTGGTATCATTACAGTGGATGCCAGGTGTAGAAGCACCCATGGCATTTGTTTACATTGTGAAGCAGGTGAAGCATGTTTAGCTATTCTTTGTCCTGCAGGGATGATACTTGTAAGAAACTTACTTTATTTGTTGCCATGGTGAAATAAAAAGTGTGACCAGTAGATGGCAATCACACACAGGAGATTCATGTAGACTGCAATATGACTCAAGTCAACAAAACCAAAATGTTATATGGTCAATTGAAAGTACAGAACATTGCACACGGCGCTCAAAAATCTATCAAAAATGTTTTAGTACGACTTTGGTAAGCTATGAAGCCGCACTGCTTGATGGATTGTACTGTGCTTCAACATACCAGTTTTATTATGGTGTGTGTATAAGGTAAGACATATTATCTGCCGTTTTGTTTCGCAATATTATGCAATAGCAACTTTTCTTACTTTTGGTGCTGATCTGTGTTTTCGGATTTGCATTAGTCCTGAAAATGTGCGCGCATCCACCATTGTAGTCCGTGTGAACACCATAGTCGATACGCTTCTTTTTCTCTATTCTCTTGTTATGGGACAGTCATCCTCCCCTATTGTCATTTCTAATATAAAGTACTGTAAAGTTATTTCTTATATCTGTCAGTAAACTCGCCATGAAAGCGCTAAAACATACTGGTGTGGTGAGTTTACATTATTCACTCAAGGAACTTTAGTTATTAGAGAGTTGCGGTCGGAAGGTTTTTCACGAGACACATTTCCGGCATTGATGTTAGCTTCATCTTTTGACAGTTCTTCCACTCCCGTCCTTGCACGCTACACCGCTACAACAAAGATGACGGGGAGTTGACGCTGTCAGAGGTGAGCCACGTAAATAAGACCGCCCACAAAACGGCGCGTCCTGAAGCGACTGTCAGAAAGCGACTTGAAGATGATCTTTAAAACATCATCAATGCAACATTTTGACCAAAGCACCACCATTACATTATTAAAAAATATGACCCCTATGCGCCTTTTGTACGAAAATAGACCTGAATAGACCCGCTCATCGGCAGTGTGCCTTATACTCCAGTGCGCCCTATAGTCCGGTACATTGTCCTCTTCACCACTCTGGAGTTGAAGGACTGCACATATTCATTTATTTTTGAACCATGGGGAGGCCACAAGTAAGCAAGAGGCCTCTTTCCTGTAAACAAGCGATTATACTCACTCAGCATGGCGAGCGGGCCCAGACTGTCTGTCAACTGCTACTTAAGGCTGTCACAGAAAATGGATATAAGCAGTGTATAAAGCATAAATCTCTGACAGCGAGCGAGAGAGGAGGGTTAAAAAGATGACTTCCAACATAAGCTGAAATTAAGCTTAAAATATCAGTAGCTGCGGCTATGACTTTGGAATGTTATGCCAGTGGAATAAAAAAGTAATGGAAAAGGTAACTCTGTAAGCTGTGCACTTGTTTTAACAAAAATTTGGTAGGATTGAGGACAAAAAGCAATGCCCACTTTATAGAAAAGTAGGGGTTTAATGCAGAAGCTTTTTTTATTTTTATTTTTTTACATAATATAATGATCATCACTGAGCGTCTTCCACCATTTAACTCTTAAAACTGAAATACTTTACCTATTTCCAAAATCAATATCCCCCCTAAATTATAGTTGTCTCCTCTTAGTTGAAATAAGCTAAGAATACAAGCTGGAAGGCTGTTTTTCTTTACTCCAAACATCATTTCTATTGTTTTTAAAAACATAATATCTGACCATTTTAACACATGAGAACTTATGAATAATGGATTGGTATGTTCATAGTAGCACACTTTATTATTCTAATGACAATTTTTTGAAGTTCAGATTGATTAGATAGTACTTTATTTATTCCTTCAGGAAAATTTTAAAAATCTGCCTTTAAATCTTGGGTTTCTGTTGCAAGCATCACATTCTTTTTCTCCTCTTTGTTCATCCTGTGGATTTTGCGAGTGTACGAGATCACCACCGGCCAACCAACGCTCTCGAGACTTGAATCCCCTTAAGGGCGATGGATGGCTGAGTAGCGCTTACACAGCGGCAGACGGCCTCCGCAACGCCCACACCCTTCCCTCTGTTGCAGGTTTTGTTGATTCTATGTAACATGTTTATGTGTGCTATGGCTACACGTTTTTTTCCTTGGCCTCAGTAAGGACCCCCTCCCTTGAGTCCAGCCTTTGACTAATATTTTTTTTCTACCCTCTCGTCCCCTTCCCCAACATTTACCTGTTTATCACCTTTTTTTTTGTAAGGGGCGCCGGAAGTTGGCAGACATTTTTCTGTCTCCCTGTAATGTTTATATCAGTGTTTTTCAACCTTTTTTGAGCCAAAGCACATTTTTTTTCATTGACAAAAAGTGGAGGCACACCACCAGCAGAAATCATTAAAAACTGAAACTCAGCAGCCAATATGGACAATAAAAAGTTGTTGTCGCAATTGTTGGATATGACTTTAAAGCATAAGCAAGCATGCATCACTCTAGCTCTTGTCTCAAAGTAGGTGTACTGTCACCACCTGTCACATCACACCCTGACTTATTTTCACTTTCTTGTATTACGCTCCTATTTTAGAGACTTTTTCCTGTTTTGTTGGTGTTGCAGTTTCATGTCTTCCTTTGAGCAATATTCCCCACACCTGCTTTGTTTTAGCAATCAATAATATTTCATTTGTTTTCATCCTTCTTTTTGTGGACATTGTTGATTGTCATGTCATGTTCAGATGTACTTTGTGGACGCCGTCTTTGCTCCACAGTAAGTCTTTGCTGTCGTCCAGCATTCAGCTTTTGTTGACTTTGTAGCCAGTTCAGTTTTAGTTTTGTTCTGCATTGCTTTCCTGAAGCTTCAATGCCTTTTCTTAGGGGTACTCCCCTTTTGGTTTAAGCATGAGACACCTTTTTACCTGCACGCTGCCTCCGACATCAACAAAGCAATTAGCTACCTGCTGCCACCTACTGATATGGAAGAGTATAAGGTGGTAAGTCTGGCGATCTCCAGACAGTACAGACCCTCAACAACGGCACATTATTTGCGTATTATAATTACTGGTTTGCAAAAAATATTTTTAACCTAAATAGGTTAAATTATATAATCTCCCACAGCACACCAGACTGTATCTCACGGCACACGAGTGTGCCACGGCACAGTGGTTGAAAAACACTGGTTTATCTGCTCTTGAATGGGCTTGTGCTGAAAATCTAATTTACCCTTAGGGATCAATAAAGTACTTCTGAATCTGATCACATTCACGTTGCAGGAGAGCAGTCCAATTCTGACGTTTTAGCATTAAACAGTTTGTCATGGATTGAGTGTGTCGTTATTCAGGTGAGTTGTGTGACTTTGTACTCACCGCCCTGTTCGCAGAGCTGCTGGGCCAGAGCATCCTTGAAGAGGATCTGTCCTCGATGTGTCGCTGTCGCTCTGAAAGAATGGGAAAGAACACATGAGTGACTGCCAAAAAGACAAATGCCTGTTTAACAAGAGACAGCTGACTCTTATTATTGAATTAGGTTTAAAGAGGAAAAAAACAACAACTGTATAATACTAGGGTTGTCCCGATACCAGTATTTTGGTACCGGTACCAAAATGTATTTCGATACTTTTCAGTGTTTTTTGATACTTTTTTAAATATAAGGGACCCCAAAAAATGGCATTATTGGCTTTATTTTAACAAAAATCTTAGGGAACATTAAACATATGTTTATTATTGCAATCAAAGAACAAGTTTGTCCTTAAATAAAATAGTGAACATACTAGACAACTTGTCTTTTAGTAGTAAGTAAACAAACAAAAGCTCCTGATTAGTCTGCTTAGGTATGCAGTAACATATTGTGTCATTTATACACTTATCATTTTGTCACCATTACAAAGGACAATCTGTACAAATGAATTTTTAATGTACTTGTTCATTTTTCTATTAATATCTGTTTATTTTCTGTTTCAACATTTTCCATCTACAGCAGTGGTTCTCAACCTTTTTTCAGTGATGTACCCCCTGTGAACATGGCATAGCTCGGTTGGTAGAGTGGCCGTGCCAGCAACTTGAGGGTTGCAGGTTCGATTCCCGCTTCCGCCGTTCTAGTCACTGCCGTTGTGTCCTTGGGCAAGACACTTTACCCACCTGCTCCCAGTGCCACCCACACTGGTTTAAATGTAACTTAGATATTGGGTTTCACTATGTAAAGCGCTTTGAGTCACTAGAGAAAAGCGCTATATAAATATAATTCACTTCACTTCACTTCACTTAATTCAAGTACCCCCTAATCAGAGCAAAGCATTTTTGGTTGAAAAAAAGAGGTAAAGAAGTAAAATAATGTATGGATTAATTACATAAATTGTTCTAAGAAGATTGTCCATTTTACAGTAAAACTTCACATTTACAAAATGTTACTGTAAAATAGTGTTTTTTTTTTCTATTTACAACATTTCACGGTAAATGGAAAATCAGAACCACTGTTTTTTTGGGGAGGGGGATTACGGAAAAAGCTGGCAGCTTAGTTGTACCATGAATTGATTAACGTGGACCCCGACTTAAACTAGTTGAAAAACTTATTCGGGCGATTAGTGGTCAATTGTACGGAATATGTTAAGTCTTGGCGAGAATGAGGACTCAGGTGCAGAAGACTGACAATTGACTCCAACTTGAGACAGTTTTCTTTGATATCTCTTGGACAGAGTGATTAAAACATAGTGGCTACAAAAGCTTTGATACATTCGAGCAACAAAAGATATGTAGCATAGACCAGTGATGTACCCCCTGTGAACATGTTTTTAATTCAAGTACCCCCTAATCAGAGCAAATCATTTTTGGTTGAAAAAAAGAGATAAAGAAGTAAAATACAGCACTATGTCATCAGTTTCTGATTTATTACATTGTATAACAGTGCAAAATATTGCTCATTTGTAGTGGTCTTTCTTGAACTATTTGGATAAAAATGTATAAAAATAACTAGTGATTCAATTTTAAATGCAGATTTCTCCACATAGAAGTAATCATCAACTTAAAGTGCCCTCTTTGGGGATTGTAATAGAGATCCATCTGGATTCATCAACTTCATTCTAAACATTTCTTTTACAAAAAAAGAAATCTTTAACATCAATATTTATGGAACATGTCCACAAAAAAATCTAGCTTTGAACACTGAATATTGCATTGTTGCATTTCTTTTCACACGTTATGAACTTACATTCATATTTTGTTGAAGTATTATTCAATAAATATATTTATGAAGGATTTTTTAATTGTTGCTATTTTTAGAATATTTTTTTAAAAATTTCACGTAGCCCTTGGCATACCTTCAAGTACCCCCATTTGAGAACCACTGGTCTACACTACTGTTAACATTTAATAATCACCTATTCTTCTGTTGTTTGATACTTTACATTAGTTTTGGACGATACCACACATTTCAGTATCAATTGGATACCAAGTAGTTACAGGATCATATATTGCTCATATTCAAAGTCCTCTTGTGTCAAAGGACATAGTTCCCGAGTTTATAAACATAATATGAATTCTAAAAAAAGGAAAAAAGATTTTGTGACGATAGAAAATATCGATGTAATCATAGTGGTATCGACTATACGCTATTATAGTTGGTATCATTACAGTGGATGTCAGGTGTAGATCCACCCATGATGTTTACATTGTGACGCGGGTGAGCTATTGTATCTTCCTACGGTGTGTAGTGAAGCATGTTTAGCTATTCCTCCTCCTCCAGTGATAATAATACTTGTAAGAAACTTACTTTATTTGTCGCCATGGAGACAAGGATTAGTGATTTAGAAGTAGCTAAAACACTGCAGACTGCGGATGGATGTTAGCTGCTAGCTAGCCATGTCTTAAAGCACCTCTTCCTGAGGGGTTATAACTTCACCTTTTTCTTTAGTTTTTAAGCCAAACTGCGTCCGTTCTCCCTTTTCTGTCTACACACTGTGTCTGCTTGTAAGTACTCTGTAAGTGTGCGCTGCCGAACATGCTCCTCTGCTCGTAAAACCAGCAATGTCACGACGCGACGTCACGGCCGTTACAAAAAAAAATTGGGAACCCATCCATCTTTTTTCTACTACTTGTCTCTTTCAGGGTTGCAGGGGGTGCTGGAGCCTATCTCAGCTGCATTCGGGCGGTAGGCGGGGTACACCCTGGACAAGTCGCCACCTCATTACAGGGCCAACACACAGACAGAACCGGAGAGTACCATTTTGGATTCATTATCACCATACAACCCTAATAGAATACATCAGTGGCAACATTTACACACTTTTATTCCTTCGTTGGTCATCAAGGTCATGCCATTATTTTTGTAGTGATAAATAATGAATGAGTGTAGAAGTTAAAGGTATTTCATTTCCCTGCACATGTTGCATGACACAGAAATATGATGTACTGTGTTGCATGTATGGCATGCATTTCCTCCTGCACACATCGAGTGCATTATTTAGTGTATATGAGCTCTTTCTACATACGTGCTCGGATACTGATGCACACTCCACTGCACTGTAGCCACAAAATATATAAAGATATTTATAATCATAGGCCTGTTGAAAGTCAATTGTTTCAAATATAACTAATTACCAGATTCTGCTGCTTGGCCAAATTAATCGTAAAAATGTAATGTCCTAAAACGTAACACACAAAAATAGTTAACGAACGCAATATGCTAATAAATAGAAAACCCAAATCCAGTTAAGTTGGCACGTTGTGTAAACGGTGAATAAATACAGAAAACAATGATTTGCACAACTTATAGTCAATTGAATAGACTGCAAAAACAAGATACTTAAGGTTTCAAAAAAGCTGACACAAGTGGCAAAAAAAGACTGAAAAAGTTGAGGAATGCTCATCAAAACTTATTTGGAACATCCTACAGGTGAACAGGCTAATTGGGAACAGGTGGGTGCCATGATTGGGTATAAAAGCAGCTTCCAGGAAATGCTCAGTGATTCACAAACAAGGATGGGGTGAGGGTCACCACTTTGTGAACAAATGTGAGAGCAAATTATTTAAGAACAACATGTCTCGTACAGCTATTGCAAGGAATTTAGGGATTTCAACATCTACGGTCCGTGATATCATCAAAAGGTTCAGAGAATCTGGAGAAATCACTGCACGTAAGCAGCAAGGCTGAAAACCAACATTGAATACCCGTGTCCTTTGATCCCTCAGGCGGTGTTGCATCAACAACCAACATCAGTGTTTAAAGGATATCACCACATGGGCTCAGGAACACTTCAGAAAACCACTCTCAGTAACTACAGTTTGTCGCTACATCTGTAAGTGCAAGTCAAAACTGTACTATGCAAACCAAAAGCCATTTATCAACAACACCCAGAAATGCCGCCCGCTTCGCTGGGCCCGAGCTCATCTAAGATGGACTGATCGACCCTGATAAGACACACCTGTGAAGTGAAAACCATTTTAGGTGACAATTCATGAAGCTCAGAGAGAATGCCAAAAGTGTGCAAAAAAGTAATCAGAGCAAAGGGTGGCTATTTTGAAGAAACTCGCACATAAAACAAGTTTTCATACGGTAACTACACATGTGTTCCTTCATAGTTTTGATGCCTTCAGTGACCATCTACAATGTAAATGGTCATGAAAATAAATAAAACGCATTGAAATGAGAAGCTGTGTCCAAACTTTTGGCCTGAACTGTAAATTAAAACCAAAACCATTCTGTTTTGTGTTCTGGCGGCAACATGGTTGTGTTCCATTCGTCAGTCACATGGCCGGACGAGAAACTTCAGAAACTGAGATGTTTCTCCTTCGTGGTTACTTAGCTGTGAAAAAGGGATACAGTCCTATTGAGTTAGCGCTCATATTTCACCATCCAGCTATAAATATTCTGTATGGAATGTTGCAACATGTACACCTGCCCCGGCACGCAGACCTTTTATGCATACGTATATCTCTACTCATAAATAATGAATACAGCCTCCTCATTATTTAGTAATAGCTTTTGTGCCGGTGCAAAGCTGGGGGGGCGGGGGGGGGGGGGCATACTTAATTATACTCATATTTCAGTATTCTTTGAAAACTAATTTGAGTTTGATATCTATGAATAAAAGATGATGCCTTTCCAACAGGGGTTGGTAATGAAGGAGCAAGCCCCTTAAATATTTACCAAACACGGACTTAGCTCGAGTCCACTTAACATGGCTCCTTAAGTGCCGGAGGACAAACATACAAAAAGACGTGGTTGCAAACACATCCTGAACAGCTGAATGATGCATGAACATGATCAATGATTGACAAGTGATCAGGTACTAAGAATAGTGGACGAGTCGACGATTTGTTGGATTCTGACTGGACTATCAACCTTGCAGCGGAGTCATCAACACTGTTGTCCGTCTGTGTTGGCCCTGTGACCTCCCGAGACCCCAAAAGGGACACACGGTAGTTAAATGGATGGATGGACATGTGTTTTTAAAAAGCTGGTTTCAACTAAGTCAACGGAATATGTATGTATATATATATATATATATATATATTATATATATATATATATATATATATATATATGTTGGTGTGGGAAAAATCACAAGACTACTTTGTCTCTACAGAACTGTTTCATGAAGGGATCCCTCAATCATCAGGAGATTCAGGAGATTGAGGGATCCCCTCATCTCCCCTTCAGGAGATTGAGGGATCCCCTCATGAAACAGTTCTGTAGAGACGAAGTAGTCTTGTGATTTTTCCCACACCTACATATTGCGCTCTACCACGGTATCGAGCACTATTCTCTGGATAATCCAATCAAGACATATATATATATATATATATATATATATATATATAGGTGTGTGAAAAATCACAAGACTACTTCATCTCTACAGAACTGTTTCATGAGGGGTTCCCTCAATCATCAGGAGATTTTAATAAAAGCATTCACATACAATGGTTTATGTAGGGCACAGAGTGGGTGGGTACAGGCAGGCATAGGGGCGTGGTGATTGGCTCACGTGTTACCTAGGAGGTGTTTCCGTCTGTGGCGGCATGTTGAAATGATTTCGCTGCGCTTGTTGAGGGATGGTAGATCTGGATGATATATAATAAACAGTTTCTTTTTTAAGCATAGGTTGCATCTTTTATTTCCGCTCTACCAACAGCATAGCTCGGTTGGTAGAGCGGCCGTGCCAGCAACTTGAGGGTTGCAGGTTCGATTCCCGCTTCCGCCATCCTAGTCACTGCCGTTGTGTCCTTGGGCAAGACACTTTACCCACCTGCTCCCATTGCCACCTACACTGGTTTAAATGTAACTTAGATATTGGGTTTCACTATGTAAAGCGCTTTGAGTCACTAGAGAAAAGCGTTATATAAATATAATTCACTTCACTCCACTGTTGTAAGGGGTGCTGGATGCAAGAATTTGCCATGTTATTGAATATTCAACATTATTGTCTTTGAGGTTCCAAATGTGCTTGCTGAGTTCTGTAGAATTCCGCAAAGTCTGTTTTCTAAAGGAGGCCTTGTGATTATTCCATCTTGTATTGAACGCTCCTTTGGTTAATCCTACATACGTGTCGGATGTGTTAATGTCCTTGTGTGTTACCTTTGCTTGGTAAACGACTGATGTCTGTAAGCACCCTCCGTTGAGAGGGCAATCAGGTTTCCTGCGACTGTTACATTCCTTATTGGTTTCAGAGTCGTTTAGTCTGGGGTTGGGCAGTCCTTTTGCAATTGCTTTGTTGTGGTTTGAAATGATTTGTTGCATGTTATTCATACAGCTGTAGCTCAATTTAATGTTGTTCTTGATGAATATTTTTCTTAGGGTGTTGCCTTTGGGGAAGTGTTTGTCGATCAGAGAGAGGAACTTGTGGCCGATGTTGGTTGAGACGTTTTTGCTGAATGGCGGGTTGTACCAGATGATGTAGTTTCGTTTTCTGCTCTTTTTTGGTTGGTTTCCTGGAGTGGGTTCATAGGTGAGGGTATCGCGCACTATTCTCTGGATAATCCAATCAAGATATATATATATATATATATATATATATATATATACAAATATATACATATAGTGCATTTTTAGGGCAATATTGGGTTTATCCTGTCTTGTTTATGGGGGCCCAGAACTTGCGATATTGGGTTTATCCTGTCTTGTTTATGGGGGCCCAGAACTTGGTGCTACAAACAGCTAATGCTATTAGGTGAAGTTCATACAAATCAGGAGGTTGCCTACAGCCACGGCTGTTAAACCCATTCAATGTTAATGCTGTTTACACAAAAGCTTAACGGCTTTATGTTTTGCATTTTGTTCCATTACTGTACTGGAAATGAAACGAACCGTGAGCATGAATTGGGGATAATGATGTACCGTTACACCGTTGTGTGGTAGCGCATTGATACCATGCCAACAGAAAAATAATGCATCTAGTGTGTGCGTGTGTGTTTGTTATGGCGTGACGATGCCGTCTGCCCTGCTGTCACACTCAGACAGGCCTCTTTACGTATCCCTCATTACACACACACACACACACACACACACACACACACACACACACACACACACACACACACACACACACACACACACACACACACACACACACACACACACACACACACACACACACACACACACACACACACACACACACACTCGCACAACCCCACACACAATACTTATTGAACATTTAAATGTTAATTGGAGTTTGGTTGGGGAGAAAAAAAGCAATTAGGGGCCTAAATGTTTCCTCCTTGTCCCTCAACGAGGAATCATTCATCTTGTGGAAATAAGTGTCATCTCATTAGACTCAAGGAGAACCTCAGCGATGAAAAGACAAACGGGATAAAAGAGGATACGCGGAACATGCTGAAAAAGGATACCGGCAAAAAAAAAGAAAAAGTAAAAGTTTGGTTTCGACGAAACCGACCGGTTTAAAATGACCTTGTCTTCAAAGCCCACAGCCTTCTTTTAAATTTACATACTGAATACTAAACCTGGGAAATAGCCGACACATACACACATGCACACTTCCAGCCAAATGTGAGCTCTAACATGTATGCAGATGGACAGCCTGTCACTCAGAAAGCTCCCAAAAGGGTCTGGTGTGGGTAATTACCAGCCATGTCTTCCATGTTAGATTACATGTTGCTGTTGGCCATGAGCAACCCCCAGGAGCCTCTTTGACAGCACGCACACACACACACACACACACACACACACACACACACACACACACACACACACACGTGCACACACACACACACACACACACACACACAAACGCGCACACACACAAACGCGCACACACACACACACACACACACACACACACACACACACACACACACACACACACACACACACACACACACACACACACACACACACACACACACACACACACACATTTACTAGGTCTACTCACGGCCGACAGCAGATTAAACCTACACATGCAGTTAAACACAGCTACTTGCTGACAAGATATAAGGAACTAGAACAGACTTGGACATTCTGCGGCCAGCGGGCCACGTCCAGCCCTTTGTGCGTCCTTGTCCGGCCTGCGTGAGGCAATCATAAATTACAAAATAATTTTTTTTTAAAAAGTATCTACGTCGAATGTACAACACAACGGTGCTGCTTTTGTTTTAAAAAGCGTTATTTGTATTACTTCCGTGTGGACGTATTCATCCAATCCACTTTATTTATATAGCACATTTAAACAACAATAACGTTTCCAAAGTGCTGCACAGCCATGTTAAAAACAATTGTAAAAAAAAAATAAAAATAAAAAATAAAAAATAAAAAAAGTATATATATATATATATATATTATGCTCCACCAATGACTGAATAAAAACAAAAAATAAATAAACATAAAACCAATAAAAACAAATATGATTAAAAACTATTTTAAAGGGTAAAATCGATTAAAACAGTAAAATACAAATCAAAGTGTATAAAAAACACAGAGGACAGAGGACCACACAACTCACGTAGTGTTAAAAGTCAAAGAATAAAAGTGGGTCTTAAGACGAGACTTAAAACACTCCACTGTGGAAGCAGTTTGAACATGGAGCGGCAGAGTGTTCCAGAGCTTAGGGCCGACCACAGAGAAGGCCCTGTCTCCCCTGGTCTTAAGTCTGGTCTTGGGCACCACGAGCTGGAACTGGCTCTCGGACCTCAGAGCGCGCGCAGGAATGTAAATTTGGATAAGGTCCGAGATATATTGAGGTGCCAGTCCATGTAAAGATTTAAAAACAAACAGCAATGTTTTAAAATCAATTCTAAAATGAACAGGGAGCCAGTGCAAACTCTGAAGAATTGGGGTTCTATGCTGGCGTTTCCTGGCCCCTGTTAAAAGTCCTGCTGCCGCGTTCTGGACTAACTGCAACCGGGAGAGAGCTTTTTAGCTAATGCCAGCATAAAGTGCATTGCAGTAGTCCAGGCCACTTGAAATAAAAGCATGCACGACTTGTTCAAAAAGGTTAAAAGATAAAAACGGTTTAACCTTTACTAAAAGACGAAGGTGATAAAAACACAATTTCATGTGCGTGATTGTGAGTGAATGTGCACAGCGGCTATCACAAATTAAAAAATAAATTTCAAAAACAACATTTACGTCATGTGTGCAATACAACTATACTGCTTTTATATTAAAAAGTGTTATTTATGGACGTATGTCCATGTGTAAGCTGTGAGTGAAGGTGCAAAGCGACAAGTGATGCCCAGTTACCACCCAGATGTCAGCTTACGCTACAAAAAGAAAAGTTGATGAGGAAATGCAGTGTTTTCAACAAGACATGGACTGCCAAGTATTTCTTTACAGAGATGAAAGGTAAAGCCGTGTGCTTGGTTTGTAGTACACAGGTTGTGTTTTAAGAATATAATTTCTCCGCTTGAGATGGTTTCCTGTGGACGGGACTCTCGCTGCTGTCTTGGATCCGCTTGAACTGAACTCTCGCGTCTGTGTTGGAGCCACTATGGATTGAACATTCACAGTATCATGTTAGACCCGCTCGACATCCATTGCTTTCGGTCCCCTAGAGGGGGGGGGTTGCCCACATCTGAGGTCCTCTCCAAGGTTTCTCATAGTCAGCATTGTCACTGGCGTCCCACTGGATGTGAATTCTCCCTGCCCACTGGTGTGAGTTTTCCTTGCCCTTTTGTGGGTTCTTCCAAGGATGTTGTAGTCATATTGATTTGTGCAGTCCTTTGAGACATTTGTGATTTGGGGCTATATAAATAAACATTGATTGATTGATTGATTGAATGATTGAGTGAGTGATTGAATTTGAATCGCCACTACACCACAAAGCAGGAGGATAAATAGCGAAATCTGTCAGATGAAGAGCGTGCAATGGAGGCTGATGCGTTGATGGTAAAACTGCATACCAAACAAGGACTTTTTGCCAAATTTAACACTCCCGGAGATGCAGCCGTCAGGACAAGTTTTGTCCAAAAAAAAAAAAGTAAGTTTTTTTTCTGACGGAGAGTTTATTAAGGAGTGCTTATTGGACTCTGCCCGGAGAAAAGGGTCGCATTTGAGAACGTCTCACTCTCCCGACGCACTACAAAGAAGCAGGTTGAGACCATCGCTGGAAACTCGGAGCTTCAGCTAAAGAACAGAACGGCCGACTTTGACCGTTTTTCACTGGCTTTGGATAAGAGCTGCGATGTACGTGACATCGCCCAGCTGCTCATCTTACGTGGGATAACTGCAGACTTTCAAATCACGGAGGAGCTGGCAGCCATGCAGTCAATTAAAGGGACAACCACAGGTAATGACTTGTTCACAGAGGTAAATGTATGTTTGGACATGTTAGGACTCAAATGGGACAAGCTGGCAAAATGGTTGTCCAAATATGCCGGGGAAAAATGTTGGACTTTTAAACAGGATGCAGGAAAAAGTGACAGAAATGTACATTTTTGCATTGTATTATACATCAGAAAGTGTTGTGTAAGACAGTGTTAAAAATAAAACCATTAAAAAAAATCTGCTTTGGTATAAAGTTAAGTTAGGTTAAATAAAATGATTATTAATTATTATTATCGTATGATGTATCAATAATGTAATCAATAAAGTACTATCTATCTATCTATATATCTGTCTAGCAAAAATAATAATGAGCAAAATTTAATTGAAATATTGTTGATGTGGCCCTCCTGCAGTGCTCGGGTTGTTCATGCAGCCCCTGGTAATAAAGTTTGCTAAGTTTGAATGTTGGGATGGTTTGAATGTTGAAGAGTTTGAATTTCCGGGAAAAACGGAAAATAGGTTTGGAACATGGGGAAGTGCTGGTTGGATGAGCGGAATGTAGGTGTTGGAGTGGCTTGAATAGGTTGAAAAATGTGCGAATTGTGGAAGTTTAAAAAAAATGGAAAATTCCTTTTGAATAAGGACAATGTTCCCGAAAAATGGGAATTCTTGGAAATGGGTTGTACTTGTATAGCGCTTTTCTACCTTCAAGGTACCCAAAGCGCTTTGACACTACTTCCACATTCACCCATTCACACACATATTCACACACAGATGGAGGGAGCTGCCATGCAAGGCGCTAACCAGCACCCATCAGGAGCAAGGGTGAAGTGTCTTGCTCAGGACACAACGGACGTGACAAGGTTGGTACTAGGTGGAGATTGAACCAGGGACCCTCGGGTTGCACACGGCCACTCTTCCACTGCGCCACACCGTCCCCAAAACCAGGAATTTTTTTAAATTGTGTGCACATTTTGAACAGGATGAATATTTTGAAGTTGGAGCAGTTTTAATTACTTTTCATTTTCATTAATTCATTTATTTTAGGCAATGACATTTAATAAAAAATTAAGTACAAATTTTAAATGAGTTACCGTATTTCCTTGAATTGCCGCCGGGCATAAAGTATGCGCCTACCTAGAATTTCCGCCGGGTCAAACTCGTCACGTCACGAGTGACACTTCACCTGTCATCATTTTCAAAATGGAGGAGGCTGATTTCAATCATTTGAAATCGCATAAAGGGAAGAAGATTAAGAGATATTCGGTAGGATTTAAGGTCCAAGCTATTGAATATGCTAAAAAGAACAGTAAGCAGCTATGTTTTATTAATATACCGTAGCTGCGTGTGTCAAATATGAGTCATTAAATGACTCCCGCCTCCTGGTGGTAGAGGGCGCTAGTGATCCTTCTTGCGACTACTCGGATGCAGAAGAAGTGACAACAAGCAGCAAGAGTGAGCAGCGATCGTTTATTTTTTCCTCTCGCTTGCACTTTTAACATGGAGGATTACATATCTAAAATAAAACAGTTTTCTAAACTGGACTTTCAATCGAAGCAGGAGGTAATAAAGGAAGATCTCCATCGAGACAGAGAGACTTTTAAAAATGAAGAAAGATAAGGAAGACTTCTATAAACAAGTTATCGATGCTTTTGATCAGAAGGAGCTGCGCATCGACTTCATTTATAAGTAGAGGTAAGACCATAATAACGTTTTATTTTAATTAAATGTGCTTTTCACGATGGTATCCTTACATCACACTCAAATTTATAAACACATGCCTAAATTTACCGGATGCCTCTGGTAAGCGCCGGAGTGAGAAGAGGTTTTAAATTAATTAGTGCCCCGGCGGCAATTAATGGAAATATGGTATACCTGTATAGCGCTTTTCTACCTTCAAAGTACTCAAAGCACTTTGACACTACTTCCACATTCACACACATTCACACACTGATTGCGGGAGCTGCCATGCAAGGCTCTGACCACCACCCATCGGGAGTCTTGCTCAAGGACACACCGGACGTGACAAGGTTGGTAGAAGGTGGGGATTGAACCAGGAACCCATTTTACCAACTGCGCCACGCCATCCCGAAGTAGACAAAGTAAACAAAACATAATAATATAAATTAATATAATGCCGAAGTCAATGCACAGTATGTTTATTTTAAAGTACCAATGATTGTCACACACACACTAGGTGTGGCAAAATTATTCTCTGCATTCGACCCATCCCCATTGATCACCGCCTAGGAAGTGAGGGGAGCAGTGGGCAGCAGCGGTGGCCACGCCCAGGAATCATTTTTGGTGATTTTTAACCCCCAATTCCAACCCTTGATGCTGAGTGTCAAGCAGGGAGGTAATGGCTCCCATTTTTATAGTCTTTGGTAGGACTTTCAAACTATATATTATTGTTTTTCCACATTTTTCATCTGATTTTAGCCAATTCCTTTTTAAAATGTTTGACTAAATGGTAAGCGTGCTAACATTTTTTCCCCCCAAAAATTCCAAATTTTTATGACATTTTTTCCATTCGAAGTGAACGCTAACTTTAAGTCAATTACTAGCATGCTAACATTAGCATATTAGCATACCAATATTAGCATGCTTTTTTAAAAAACATTTTAAAGCATATTTTTGATGTTCAAGCCTCAGAGTTTTATATTCTGATGCTTGAATCATGACAACTGTCAGCAAGAAGATGTTTCATACTAGCTTGTGTTTCTCATTTTGCAGGTGTACACCAAAAAATTGTATTTATTTTTTAGCTGGCACAATATAGCTAGTGTGCTTCCTTTTAGTATTTTAGCTCAACTTCAGCTTTTCAGCATTCAAACGCAATTTTTTTTTTTCTAAATGAAAATTGCTTTTTCTAGTTGTGCATGTGTCAGGTTCAAACACTGATGACATCTATTAAGCAGACAAGAAGCAAGGAATCATGCAGGGACAGAGTTCAACTTGGCTCATGATGAGAGACGTATAAGGCTATACACTCAGTTACATTTCCAACCCACGCTCTAAGGCACAGCCCACATGCTCCTCTATTTATTTGGAGGCTAAGGCTACTTCTGAAGGGGGTTCCTTCAGAAGTAGTGTGTAGCATTCTGGGAATTATCTGTGCATGTGATGGAGGAATGCACTGCACATGGGATAGGGGTTCCTTCAGAAGTAGCCTTAGCCTCCAAATAAATAGAGGAGCACGTGGGCTGTGCCTTAGAGCGTGGGTTGGAAATGTAACTGAGTGTATAGCCTTATACGTCTCTCATCATCAGCCAAGTTGAACTCTGTCTCTGCATGATTCCTTGCTTCTTGTCTGCTTAATAGATTTAATCAGTGTTTGAACCTGCTGTAGTGTGTAGCATGCTGGGAATTATCTGTGCATGGGATGGAGGAATGCACTGTGCAGGGTTGAAATTCTACTGAATTTGCATTAAATCGGGTTGTTTTAGCTAATAATCATGCTGCAAGATCTAGCATGTTGCATTCAATGTTTATTCCCATTAATATCCGTTAATTCCCGTGGAAAGTTCCCAACTTTGAATATTCCCGTAATTTTGCAACAATAGCCCTGGCTCAAAAAAGGTTGAAAAATACTGCTTTATTTTACAATATCCTTCATTTTTTCTGTATGCGGCCTTCACTGGAAAACCTGCCTAGCATATTCGTCTCGCTGAGATTGACAGTTTTTGAAGTGCAACACGGTCATGATGATCGGAAATTCTTGAGCAGGTGCAAATGACCTCCTGGAACAACAACTTCTTCAGCGCCATGAAATTAATTGAGAAAGGCCCTCTGTGGGCATGTCAATTTAATGAGGCTCAACAGAGCAGCTTTTGGAAGTTACTTGGCCCATTACCTGCTTGTTAACACGGGTCAGAGAGAGTTCTGAGAACTCCCTCGTCAGAGCAATAACTGTGGAGATTAGTTGAGGTGGAAGTAAATAGTACCAACACTGACGACAATCAGCTCTGTCAAAACCTCACTTGGCTCGGCAGACAGCGTAGAAAAAGAGGAAGGGTAAAGAAGACTTCCCGCGGTGTCAACAACAGCAACGTCACGTCTTCCATTGATCCTGTCACTCCAGACCTGGCAATCCAAAATGGATCATTTCACACCAAATTCATGCGGAGACGACTCCACTCCCCTGCGGCATGCTTGACTTTGTTGCATTTCAAATCAAGTGGCTTTCCTTTTTTTCCTTCTCCATGTTCTATTTCATCTGGAATTCATAGTTCCCAGCAGGTGGGATGGCCCCCCCCTGACGAGACCGTCGATGTTGCTTCGGCATATAGGAGACGTTGGACAGTTTGTGGCACATTAAACTGAGATGCAATATGCATGTGAACCTAACCGTGTCCCGGGTTCATTCAGTATGTACATATACTGGGGTCACCGATCATCCATAGCTCACTAGTGCAATAACTAGTATGTGTGTTTATATACGGATGTGTGGACCGGGAAAACTAATAACTAAAGTTCCTTGGGTGAATAATGTAAACCAGGGGTGCCCATTACGTCGATCGGGATCGACTGGTCGATCTCGGAGGGTGTGTCAGTCGATCTCAAGCCAGGCATTAAAAAATATACATAAAAATGAGCAATCATCAATCATACCAAGACTTCACTTTCGTCAGTTGTTTGACATTCTCGGCACCCGAGGATCTTGTGAGATGACGGTGGCTGCTGCGAGCTCATATTTAAGAAAAAAATCACTAACAGGGCGGACGCAGAGAAACACATTTTATTTCTAGAGACTCCGTACCTACTGTCAAAATTCTAAAGACCGACTGCACAGTTCCTGTCTTCACCATAAAAGACCTGCTTCATCCTGCCTGTGCTAACAAAATAAGAGTCCCAGAAAGCTAGCAAGCTACAGAGTTTGATGCCAATGTATTTCTCCCCCGCCTTCCACGACCGCTTTCTCACTTGCTTGCCCACCCGCACACTCACTGACGTCAGTCACCTGCTGCCAGACATTAAAGGGCCACACACACATATGCTACTCTCATAACAAAGTGTTTGAAAACGAGTATGCAAGTTGGACAAATGAGATGCCAAATCCAACCACTTTCATGTGGTATTGGACAGAAAGGAGGACTTTTTTTTTCCTCCATTTGAAAATGCGGACGTTATCAGCACCACTGTCTAATTCCAATCAATGCAAGTCATCAGAATCAAATACAGCAACTTATATTCTTGTCTTCATAAAAGAAAGGAATCTATGTGTGTTAAACATGCTTGTATTATCATTAAACACCATTAACTTGTTAACAAAAATGTCTCTTTCATAAATAAATAAATATAAATTATAAATAGGAATGAGGTAGATCTCCTCGACTTGGTCAATTGAAAAGTAGCTCGCCTGCAGAAAAAGTGTGAGCGCCCCTGATGTAAACTCACTACAACGGTATGTTTTGGTGCTTTCATGGTGAGTTTACTGACAGATATAAGTAAGAACTAGGGCTGGGCGATATTGCCTTTTTTTAATACCGCGATATTTTTAGGCCATATCGTGATATCCATCCATCATCTTCCGCTTATCCGAGGTCGGGTCGCGGGGGCAACAGCCTAAGCAGGGAAACCCAGACTTCCCTCTCCCCAGCCACTTCGTCTAGCTCTTCCCGGGGGATCCCGAGGCGTTCCCAGGCCAGCCGGGAGACATAGTCTTCCCAACGTGTCCTGGGTCTTCCCCGTGGCCTCCTACCGGTTGGACGTGCCCTAAACGCCTCCCTAGGGAGGCGTTCGGGTGGCATCCTGACCAGATGCCCGAACCACCTCATCTGGCTCCTCTCCATGTGAAGGAGCAGCGGCTTTACTTTGAGTTCCTCCCGGATGGCAAAGCTTCTCACCCTATCTCTAAGGGAGAGACCCGCCTCATTTGGGCCGCTTGTACCCGTGATCTTATCCTTTTGGTCATAGCCCAAAGCTAATGACCATAGGTGAGGATGGGAATGTAGATCGACCGGTAAATTGAGAGCTTTGCCTTCCGGCTCAGCTCCTTCTTCACCACAACGGATCGGTACAACGTCCGCATTACTGAAGACGCTGCATAGATCCGCCTGTCGATCTCACCATCCACTCTTCTCTCACTCGTGAACAA
The DNA here is from genome assembly GCF_033978795.1 of Nerophis ophidion. Classification (NCBI taxonomy): domain Eukaryota; kingdom Metazoa; phylum Chordata; class Actinopteri; order Syngnathiformes; family Syngnathidae; genus Nerophis; species Nerophis ophidion. The sequence continues at coordinate 51,537,075 of NC_084622.1, forward strand.
GACTCCGAGGTACTTGAACTAATCACAGCAGTTTGATGATTCTATGTTTCTACATTCAAACATTCTTCTTCATACTGCATTCATATATGCTACTTTTAAACTTTCATGCAGAGAAGGAAATCACAACTAAGTCAGTTGACCAAAACTGTATTTTTTAAAGGTTTTAGCAGGTGACTTTTCAAATGATGCTACATTTTAGCAGTAATGCTACTTCTGGTAGCAACACTTGTGCCCCACACTTGACAATTTAAAGTTGTCTATTCGACATATTCCCGCTTGAAGCCGAACCACCGCCAGACGATGGACCACCTGCTGTTTTTCTTGGGAATTAATTTTTCCTTCATTTGTTACCATATTCGCACCTTCTTTCTCTCGCAAAAACCTGCTAGCATCACAGCTAACGTTAGCCACGCCGCGACCTCTCCGCGTATATCGATATATCGCCCAGCCCTAGTAAGAACTTTACACTACTTTATATTAGAAATGGCAACAGCGGAAGATGAGTGTCCCAGGACAAGAAAAATGAGAAAAAGACGGATCTTATCAACTACAGAGTCGTCACAGACTACAAAGGCGGACGAACAGAAATTTTCCGGACTTATGCAGATCCCAAATACAGATTAGCAGCTACCAGTAGGTAAAGAAAGATGCTTTTGCATAATATTGCAAAACAAAACGGCGGATAAAATGTCTTACCTTATACACACAGCATAATAATACTGATATGTTGAAGCATAGTACAATCCATTAAGCGGTGCGGCTTCATAGCTTACCAAAGTCCTACTAAAACATTTTTATATATTTTTAAGCGCCGATTGTAATGTTCTGTATTTTCAATGGAACATAAAATGTTGGTGTTGTTTACTTGAGTCGTATTGCAATCTATACGTAACTCTTATGTGTGACTGCCATCTACTGGTCACACCTATAATTTCCCTACGTACCAAACAAAATAGCTTTGAGGTCGGTAAGCACAACCAAAATTATTCCGTATATTAGGTGCACCAGGTTATAAGGCGCACTGTCGAGTTTGGAGAAAGTATTTGAAGTGCACCTTATAGTCTGGAAAATATGGTGTGTGTGTGTATATATATATATATGTATATATATATATATATATAAGACTAAGCTTGACTCCCTGAGTCAAGCTTAGTCTTGACTCAGGGAGGAGGACGTCCCTGCCATGCAGAGTCCCGATGGTGCCTTGACAGAAGGAGAGATGAAGAGAGCGAGGCCACAGGCTCACAGATGGTGCAGGGGCGAGTACCTGTAAAGGTGAGCCAGTTGCGATACTCTTATCGTATTTTGCATATATATGTGTATATATATATATATATATATATATATATATATATATATATATATATATATATATATTAGGGGTGGGCAAATTAATGCGTTAATTACGCCTTAACTCATCAATCTCTTAACGCCGACAATTATTTTATCGAACATTTGCGTATGTTGTTTACATGCTTTTATTTTGTTAACGCCTTTTCTTAACAAGATGGCATCGGCGAGGAGGGGCTCTTGGTAAAGATGGAACATTTGGCAAAAATACCGGACAATTCTGCAAATTTCATGGCTGGCTTACAGCGTGGTCACTCCGGGATCACTTACGACCGCCAGACAATTCTGGATGTGGATAGTTTGGGCCGTTTTGGACTGAATGACGCATGCTTGCTAGACCGGCTAGCTAGCATGGGAATACTTTGCCGGCTACATCCAGCGGCCTGTGAAGCAGCGGAGTATATGTGTTGTCTGTCTATTTATGAATAATGCAGACGAGGAGTGTTGGCTGAGTTCTTAACGTTTACTTTCAGAGCGTGCATATCACAACATACAAGATGCCGTCATGGCAACACAACCTATACCGGGCTACCGCGCATGCTCGTCACTCCTGTTGCATGCTGGGTAGGGTAGTTTTTTTTTCCCTGGCTCATAACATCACAATATAGTACCATGTATATGATGCATTCAGTTTATCAAAGCACCAAGCAAACAATTGGAAAATTCCCATCATATCAATTCCTAGATATGGTCATAATTATTTTTAGTGCACTACGCAGAATAAACACAACATTATTAATATTGCTACTACGGATAATTTGATCAAAAATTCCCTAAAACAGCCCACTACCTATAATATAGGTTTTTTAAACATAAGATCCCTGATAAAAAAAATGTTTCTGCTGTTACCTCAGAAATTGCCTGTTCAGATGTTATGATTGTGGCTCAGAGATTTGTATGTAGATTATATTTATTTTCCATAACAGACAGGATAACTTAAATACCCTGGCAGTGGCAATAAGCTTAAATGTTTGTATTTACATTTTTTGAGTTGATTTTCATAAAATATGCTATTTAACTGCTACTGTTTAACAAGGACTGATTTAAATTGTGTTTGCACAACAAATGTTTTGGCGCTTTTGTTCATGTGGGAGAATATTCCAATAAAGGTGCACTACACACTACTTTTGAATTCATTATTGGGCTTTGCGTATACAATGCAGTTAATCGCGATTAATCGGACAAATAGTGCGATTAACTTCGATTAAAATTTTTAATCGTTGCCCAGCCCTAATATATATATATATATATATATATATATACATATAAAACTTAACTTACCTTTAGTGCTTTCTTCAAGTTCTGTGTTACTATTTTTTTCATTCAAAGCTTAAATCTATGTCTATCAGGTCTTTGTCAATATAAAGTTATTTCTGTCTTCTATGTTTTATGTCAAAACTCAATTTTTGTTGGCAAAAACAACATTTCCCCACACAAAATATTTTCAAGCGGAATATTTGATGTGAAGTGATTGGCGCCTCAAACAGGTCACGCGTAGCTTTCTAAAATAACTTTAAATGTATTCATACGTTTTTATTATCTTTTTCATGGGCTCCAGCACCCCCGCAACCCCCGAGCGGTAGAATATGGATGGATGGGTGGATGTTTTGATTGTTTAATGCTATGTTTGTCAAATGAAATGTTATTTAATGGCAAACACACAAAATATACACATCATTTTCCCCACGAAATATTTCAAAGTGGAATATTTTAAGTAAAGTAATTGGAGGCTTGAATAGATCAATAAATCATAACAACATTCTTATTTTTCATAAATGACAGTTATAAAAAAAACAAGTTTTATTTTATTAGAGTCAACATTGCAACTTTTTCTTATAACATTTTACTTGTTTGCTATTTAATGTTTTTTACGTATTTGTAAAATGTGTTGTGGGTCATTAAAACATAAGCTGCGGACCACAAATAGCCCCATGGCCACACTTTGGACACCCCTGCTCTAAAATGTCCAGAAGTGTGAATGGCTGTTTGTCTACACATGCTTTGTTGCCCAAGTCAGCTGGAATAGGCTCCAGCTCCCTCATGACCTGAAAAGAGGACAATATAGGAGATTGATGGATGTCAGATTTTAACATGTTTATTGATCCTTGAAGTCCAAATTATCTTCAATCATCTTTACTGGAAAAGGTCTCCAGTGGATTTGTCACATGGCCTCAAGCCAGGGGCTTAAATGTAAAAGGGTCAGTCATTGACCATCCATTTTCTACTGCTTGTCCCTCAGTGATTTCTTAATTATGTGATCGGGAATACATAGGAAATCAATGGCAAAGTCTATCTACAACAGAAATGAGGTTCCAGATTGGTCATTTGTCAGCACAAATGTCTGAACTCTGACCTTTGACCTCAGAAAAAATCAGTAGATGTTCATTATCAGTCAAGGACATGTGGGTGATGGATAGCAGCATTAATTCGAAAGGCCAAACAAAATAAAGTTATTGATGATTTTAAAGATGGATTAAAGTATAAATAACAACAAATGTGTGCTTCATTTGTTAACCGTGTTACAAAAAAGATTAATTAGATTGATACATAATGTTGGATATAGAAAACATACAAAGCCTTTATTTATTGAGTCAAAAATATAAAAGTTCGAGGATTTGTTAAAATTGCAAACAGCTAAAATGATGTAAAAAGCAAATCATAACCTGCTACCAAAGAATGTACAACAATTCTTCTCAACTAAAGAGAAGAAATATAACCTGAGAGGAAAATGTAATTTAAAAGATTTGTATGCACGTACAACACTTAAAACCTTTAGCATATCAGTATGTGGAATTAAATGATGGAATGGATGAAGTAAAGAAGTTAAACATTGTACTGATATGATCCAGTTTAAGAGGTTGTTCAAATTAATAGTGCTTACAAAGTACAAAGAAGAATTATGAGAAATACTTTTTACTAGGGATGCACCGAAATGAAAATTTGTGGCCGAAGCCGAATAAAATTTAAACGCTTAGCCGAAGGCCGAATACCGAATACTGAATGCAGTTTTTCACAATTTTTTTAATATTGCATAAATAGCCTAGAATACATATTTAGACATGTTTTTCAAATAAAGTATTTTTTTATTGAATATTGACATTTTTTAAATATTCCAGTAGCCTTTGCTTTTCAAAAAAAGCACAAAGTTTTTCATTTATATTAGGCCTTCAAACAAAACATGCATTCCAGAAAAAAATAAAGTGCATTAAAGTGGATAAACCCACAACAAATGAATTATTGTCCTTTTGGCAAAAGTCTGCTTAGCCACAGTAGATATGCTAATAATGTAAACAGAAGGCTCAAGTAAATCTCAATTAAGTGTGTGCTTGTAACCTCTTACACTTATACAGGTAGCCTACACAACAGGCTAATAATGTAAACAGAGGCCCCACTAAATCTCAATAAGTGTGTGCTTGTAACCTCATACACTTATACAGGTACACAACATATCCCAACGTCACTGCACGTTGGTTGATTGCGTCACCGCGTCAAATTATTGCGTCACACGCCACTATTCAGCCTTGTTTTTAGCTCATTCCACCGAAGGCCGAATGTGGCTTTTTTTGCCATATTCGGCCGAATATATTCGGTTACCGATTAATCGGTGCATCCCTACTTTTTAACTTATTGAAAATAACATATTCTTCATCTCAGTATGTTAATAATGACCGACTTAATTAATTAGATATTGCAAAACTGTTGTATTACTCATTCACGGATGTCATTTTACTAGAAAAAGGTCAGTAAATGAATGGTGGGAAAGGGGTAGGATTAAATAAGCTTAGCTTCTTCCTACTCCTTTTCGGACATAAGGTGTTGTGAAAGATATGAAACTGTGTGATGTATTATGCTGTAAGTGTGTTCATGTTCCGAATAAACTAAAAGAAAGAGAGAAAGAAAGAATATTGAGATAATGATATGATTTTTTTCCCCGTGAGAGACACACACTCAAAGTTGTGAACGCCTGCACAATAAAGCACATTAAAGGTAAAAAAAGGACATTGGATTCAACTAGGAACCATTCAGAAGTCAGAACTATTATAATGCAGTATGTCGTGGAAATTTTCTTAAAGACGATCCTTTAGTGACAAATAGCTTTAAAATTATTTATTAAAGTAACAAACAAATAATAACAAGCTTTGCAAAGCGAGACCAAACCAGAACGACACATCCGTTTGTTCCAGCTTGTTCTAACTCCTTTAGAATTTCACATGACAATTATACAACCTCAGAAGTCCCACCCTCCATGCTCATTTACATACAGTACACCAGTGGAATGAATACCCAAAGTCCTGTGAAGGGGAGAGGATGTCGTTTGCCCAGAGGAGGTGGGTCACTCAGGAAAGGGGAACAATTTAGCTCTGTTGGGGGTCAAGAATAAATGACACATATGCCCAGGTCAACTAAAGTCCACATGTTACATCAAAGACACAGGAGACAGAGCTTGATCAGATAATCGATCTCTTGCTAAGTGTCACATTCCTGAGCCCAATAAACAACTTTTGGTACCCAGTTCAAAGAACATCATCTATTTAAACAAGTATAAGTAATTTTGCTATCACAAGTATGGACCTGTCAATGCCTGCACAACAAAATGAGGGCCACGGCTGCCAAGGACACACACATGATTTAAATACATGTATTAGTGTACAACTACAATCAGGTCAAACAACTGTTTGGTACAAAGAGTCTGACTTGGTGTATGAATCTAATGAATGCTCCCAGTTCCTCTCCTCCAAGGCCTCCGCTTCCCTTCCAGAGGAAATTTACAGCCTGGTAGAAAATGAGTTCTTGTGGATGTCCACGTCACTGCACTCCATCACGCTCCTCACAATGATGTGTCACCACCAAGCCTCCCACAATATCGCCCATAAAACTGCTCCGCAGCCGCATTTTCATGCAGTGACAGAGCGCCTTTTGGCCCTCTGAAGGGCATGGGGTGTCTGTGGCTTTAATTCAAACACTCACGGACACTCAATCAGAGCCGGAACGCCGCGGGCAAGGGCAGGACATGATCAAGTGTAATTTGTGTTCCACCCAGAGGACCATTTTTTATAATGTGAGCTTGTTCTCATCTCAGGTTGTCGAACGGCCATGCTTTGTCATGACCTGTGTGTCTGAACAGAAGCATACTTCTACCAACACATCCCTATGTTGGAAAGTTGGCTTTATTCATGACTTTAGAAAGTGTGATGTCTCACTAAAATGTGAGCAAAATCGAGGACTGTTTGTCACTGAGGATTTTCATAGTCAAATCTGATTCTTTCCATTTTGCCCATCGTCAACGATCAGTCTGTCAATTTTTTTTTAAAGAGTAATAAATGATAAGTAGTATTCTACGGATAGTTTAAAGGCCTACTGAAAGCCACTACTAGCCACCACACAGTCTGATAGTTTATATATCAATGATGAAATATTAACATTGCAACACATGCCAATACAGCCGCTTTGGTTTACTAAATTGCATTTTTAAATTTTGTGCATAAGTATCATGCTAAAACGTTGCGGTATGATGACATTTTGTTCCAGCACCGTTCCCAGCTATAAATCGCCTCTCTTCATCTCATAATTCCACATTATTATGGACATCTGTGTTGCTGACAATTTTGCAATTTGTACAAATGGACAATGGAGACGTCAAAGAAGAAAGCTGTAGGTGGGAAACAGTGTATTGCGGCCACCTTTAGCAACACAAACACAGCCGGTGTTTCATTGTTTACATTCCTGAAAGATGACGGTGAAGCTTTACTATGGAACAGAGTAGTCAAGCGCACACGGTTGGATTGGACCACACACACAAAGTACAGTGTATTATGCAGCGATCATTTCGAAAGATCGTGTTTCGAAGAGGGTCCCTTGCGAAGGGCAGAGATGGGCATCGCCACCACCCGTCGACTGGTGCTGAAGAAAGGTGCGGGGCCGACCTTCAGGTTGTACAGGTACGACCATATAATCTCACTAAAACACTAGTAACACAATTAGCAGATAAGGGATTTTCCAGAATTATCCTAGTAAATTTGTCTAATAACATCTGAATCACTCCCCATGTATAGTCTTTTTATTTATTTTTTTTTTTTCCAGTCCTTCAATCTCGCTTTCCTCATCTACGAATCTTTCATCCTCGCTCAAATTAATGGGGAAATTGTTGCTTTCTCGGTCCGAATCGCTCTCGCTGCTGGTGGCTATGATTGTAAACAATGTTCAGATGTGAGGAGCTCCACAACCCGTGACGTCACGCGCACATCGTCTGATACTTCCGGTACAGGCAAGGCTTTTTTATTAGCGACCAAAAGTTGCAAACTTTATCGTGGATGTTCTCTACTAAATCCTTTTAGCAAAAATATGGCAATATCACGAAATGATGAAGTATGACACATAGAATGGACCTGCTATCCCCGTTTAAATAAGAACATCTCATTTCAGTAGGCCTTTAATGTTTTCACGATGTCAGAAAAGAAAAGTGCTGCGAAGGCACAACAAAATCCCTTCTTGTCTCTCATGGACACAAACCTGTTGTTGACTTTGGACTGACTGGCAGCTGTAAGAACGCTAAGGCTGCGGAACAGAGGCTTACACACACCATCCACAAAAAATATACGCCACACACACCCCGCCCTCCATCCAACGTCCTTGATGCAAATCCCTTAGGGGAGCTGGACGGCTGGGCAGCGCTTGAAGAGCTGCAGCCTCCCACCGTAAACCCCACTCCCCCCCTCTGTTGCAAGCCTCCAGTTGTATGTTTTAAAATGTATATGTGATTTGCTATGGAGTTTTTTTCCCCGTCTAGATTGATAGATTTTTTACTCATCCTCCCCCAGCGTTGACCTTTTTCCAATCTTTTACAGGGGCCTTGTGCCAGCCCACTCTGTACACTGCTTGTTTAACTAATCTTGAACAGGTTTGTGCTGAAATCATAGTTTTGTTGTACTTGTGCAATGACAATAAAGACCAAACCATCTGAACCGACCTAATTAGATGAGCTTGCTCCTATATGGGTCCACCAGGAGACAGCTTTGGAAAAGAATCAGGCTTTGCTACACATTTAAAAAAAACTAGCCTGGAGCTCTGCCAGGTATCCATCAGTCATTTCCTCAACTTCTTTTTTTCAAGAGACAAAAAGAATTAGATTTGACTGACTGCAAACACTTTGTGTAAGATATGACTTGTACGTGACGTGCTAGATCGTCTCTTGTGACTATAAGATCTTTGGTCATAGCAGTGGTTTGTGCAGAGTGCCTACTACAGGAGTCAGTCAAAGGAACTCTATAGAAGGGAATTTTACATTTACGTGAAATCTGGGACTGTCAAAGTTAACGCGATTACGAGTTAAAAGAAAGTTTCCTTTAACTGCACGACTTTATTTAATAATGCGTTTATCGTGCGCTCTGTGTGAGCATAAGTTCATACTGTTCCGGCTGATGTTTAGTCACATCAAGGAATAGAGAGCATAAATAGATGACTTCCTGTGCACTTAAGATGTGACTTTAAGGTTTTACTACTTACGTATAAAATATTACACAGTTTAGCTCCATCCTATCTTGCTGATTGTATTGTACCATATGTCCCGGCAAGAAATCTGCCGTCAAAGAACTCCGGCTTATTCGTGATTCCCAGAGCCCAAAAAAAGTCTGCGGGCTATAGAGCGTTTTCTATTGGGGCTCCAGTACTCTGGAATGCCCTCCCGGTAACAAATAGAGATGGTACCTCAGTAGAAGCATTTAAGTCTCATCTTAAAACTCATTTGTATACTCTAGCCATTAAAGGGGAACATTATCAGCAGACCTATGTAAGCGTCAATATATACCTTGATGGTGCAGAAAAAAGACCATCTATTTTTTTAACCGATTTCCGAACTCTAAATGGGTGAATTTTGGCGAATTAAACGCCTTTCTGTTTATCGCGCTGGAGGCGATGACGTCAGAATGTGAGGTCGCCGAGGTAACACACCCGCCATTTTCATTTTCAACACATTACAAACACCGGGTCTCAGCTCTGTTATTTTCCGTTTTTTTGACTATTTTTTGGAACCTTGGAGACATCATGCCTCGACGGTGTGTTGTCGGAGGGTGTAACAACACTAACAGGGAGGGATTCAAGTTGCACCACTGGCCCGAAGATGCCAGAGTGTCTGCCGCCAGACCCCCATTGAATGTGCCAGAGTGTCTCCACATTTGACCGGCGATGCTAAGACAGACATGGCACAGAGATGTATGGATAACCTGCAGATGCATTTGCAACGATAGTCAACGAAATCACAAAGGTGAGTTTTGTTGATGTTGACTGCCAGCTAATCGATGCCAACATGCTACGCTAATCGTTGCTAACATGCTATTTACCGGCGGTGCTAAAGCAGACATGGCACAGAGATGTATGGATAACCTGCAGATGCATTTGCAACTATATTACGTTTCCTTCCACTCACATTTAATGCGAAAAAAACACTTACCAATCGACGGACTTAAGTTGCTCCAGTGTCACGAGATGCGAAAGTCCTGATCGTTTGGTCCGCACATTTTACCGGCGATGCTAACGCAGCTATTCGGCCATGCTATGGCTATGAATAGCATCAATAGCTATTCGCTCAATAGCTTCAGTTTCTTTTTCAATACTTTCATACTCCAACCATCTGTTTCAATACATGCGTAATCTGTTGAATCGCTTAAGTCGCTGAAATCCGAGTTTGAATCCGAGCTAATGTCGCTATATCTTGCTGTGGTATTCGCCATTGTTTGTTTACATTGGCAGCACTGTGTGACGTCACAGGGAAATGGCCAGTGTCTTCGCAGAGAGCGAAAATAAGGCACTTTAAAGCTTTATTTAGGGATATTCCGAGACCGGTAAAATTTTGAAAAAAACTTCAAAAAATACAACAAGTCACTGGGAACTGATTTTTATTGTTTTTAACCCTTTTGAAATTGTGATAATGTTCCCCTTTAAATAGACCCCCATTGTTGACCAGTTGATCTGCCATTTCTTTTCTGCTCTGCCCCCCTCTCCTTCGTGGAAGGGGGGCACAGTATCTTGTCTTTGTAGCATATTCAACTGAATATAGGTTGAAAAGGATTTGCAAATCATTCTATTTTGTTTATATTTACATCTAACACAATTTCCCATCTCATATGGAAACGGGGTTTGTAGACACATAGAATCATCATACTGCTGTGATTATATGCATCAAGTGTTCATTCAAGGCAAAGGCAAAATATGGAGATATACATGGTGTATCTTGACATGGCCTAAAAATATCGAGATATTTAAAGAAGGCCAATTCACCCAGCCCTACTTGGCAGTATACTAAAACTATAAAACTTGTTTATTCACTCCAGACCTTTAAGCGGATCTCCATCTGCTAGAAATGATTGATGTCCATAAGAAAAAAAAAAAGACGAAAAAATCTAAAACGCAATGACAATTTTAAATAAATACCCTGACATGGCTATCCAGCACACTTTGCCTACCCTTGGAATTTGTAATCGCTGTATCATAAAGTTGCAATTAATAAGATGTGTCATATACCACCAGCCTTTTTTTTAAATCAAGTAACTCTAACCGTTTGTTTCTTTAAATGTCAGATTTTTGTTGGAATTTATGACATGGCTGCCAAGGTTGGGTCACGCTCTCTGCCCGTTGTTCAATTCCTCCCAGGAGACACATCAATGACCACCAGGGACTCGGTGTTAGACGCCATCAATTAACTGGTGAGGTTGGGGAGCTGTTGACCGGAACCGTGTGTGTGTGTGTGTGTGTACTGACACACCGCTGCAAACAAACACACAATAGCTGGAAGTGCACCCTCCTCATGAGCTGACACATGCTCAACAGTAAATGAGTTTTCTGGCCAAGAAAAAATCCTGTAAATCTGCTCGGCTTTGTGAATATTGACTAAACAGCAGCTCCGCTTCACCAAATTCCCCCTCTGAGCCCTTTTGTGACAGTCTGTCAATAAAAGTCCCTGTCAGACAGCCTGTGGTCTCTGCCCAGGAATTCATTAGGTTTTTAATGGTAGTGCCAACATGCTTATTTCTGTTGAGCTTTGCCTGATCTATGATTGGTTTGTTTTTCCAGCCCAGGATGACTGCTAATGAAAAAGTAAAAATGCAGGGATTTAGAGAGTTATTTATAAACTCAAAAGTATATTTGTATATAAATGAAGTGTACTGTACTTGAATTTGAGTAAGTACATCTTTGTTACTTGACACAAAGCACTTTGCATGACACTGGAATCCCCCTTAGGTCCAAGACTACACCATGCTAATTGTGTCTGAGTGATAAATAGCAAGCATCTTTACTGATGCATGCTATTTATCAGTCAGACACAATTAGCATGGTGTAGTCAGGGTTTACCAACAGTGTTAAAGGCAAATACTTTAATTGGCTTTTGGATTAAAGGCCTCATCTTTTCTCCTCCAAACATATTGCTGGGTATTGTGGCCAAACAGCTCAATTTTTGTTTCAACTGACCACAGAATTTTCTTCTGGAAGGTCTTATCGTTGTCCATGTGATGTCAGATGAAACAAAAATTGAGCTGTTTGGTCACAATAGCCACCAATATATTTGCTGGGTATTAATCCCAGGAACACCATCCTACCGTCAAGCATGGTGGTGGTAGTATTATGCTCTGGGCCTGTGTTGCTGCCAATGGAACTGCTGCTTTAAATGTGACAATGAAAAAGGAGGATTAGCTCCAAATTCTTCAGGACAAGCTAAAATCATCAGCCCGGAGTTCGGGTCTTGGGCGCAGTTGGGTGTTCCAACAGGACAATGACCCCAAACACACGTCAAAAGTGATCAAGAAATGGCAAAATCAGGCTAGAATGAAGGTTTTGGAATAGCCTTCCCAAAGTCCTGACTTAAACGTGTGGACAATGCTGAAGAAACAAGTCCATATCAGAGGAACAACAAATTTCGCTGACCTGCACGAATTTTGTCAAGAAGATTGGTCAAAAATCCAACCAGAGGCTTGTGTGTTGGCTACCAGAAGTGTCTTATTGCAGTGACACTTGCCAAGGGACATGTACGCAAATATTAACATTGCAGTATGTATACTTTTCAGTATACATCACATTTTCAGTAGACCCATGATAAATTTATAAAAGAACCAAACTTCATGAATCTTTTTTGTGACCAACAAGTATGTGCTCCAATCACTCTATCACAAAAAAAACAAGAGTTGTAGAAACTATTGGAAACTCAAGACAGCCATGACATTATATTCCTTACAAGTGTATGTAACTTTTGATCACAACTGTATATGTGTGTGTGTATATGTATATATATATATATATATATATATATATATATATATGAATTGACTTTGACTATGTATGTGTGTATGTATGTGTGTGTATATATATATATATATATATATATATATATACATATATATATTAGGGGTGTAACGGTACACAAAAATTTCGGTTCGGTACGTACCTCGGTTTAGAGGTCACGGTTCGGTTCATTTTCGGTACAGTAAGAAAACGACAAAATATAAATTTTTGGGTTATTTATTTACCAAATTTGTAAACAATCGCTTTATCCTTTTAACATTGGGAACATTATAATAATTCTACCCACGTTAATCCACATTAAACTGCCTCAAGTTGTTGCTTTGATGAAATAAAATGACAAAACCTTTCTTCTACATATAAAAAGTGCAACATTAAACAGTTTCCATTGAAACTGTTTAAAGTCAACTCATCATGCTTAATTTATTACAGCATTTGGGAAGCCTGTAGTTGACTTTTATTATGTAAATGTTGTATTTTTATCAACATGTGATAGCAAGGACCCTGCTATTCAAAACTAGGCTGCTACATTACTAATGATTCATGTAACTATAGCTGAAAAATAGTACTATTGCAATAGGAGAGACTATTCATCCCTAAACACAATGGAGTTCAATGAAATAGACAGACAGGGCTTTGCTGCCCCTAACACACGCACACGCACGCACACACACACATATGCGCACACACACACGCTCACACAAAGAAAAATGAGCTAACGTTACGCTAAAAGCTAATTAGCCTTCACCTCAAGCCTATACTGTGAGCGAGCTGAGCTTTAGTTTAAGTTTCTAGAGGGTCAACGGGCTCATTGTGATGTTTGTAATAGTTGTGACCGAGAATTGTTTAGTATAATTTGGGTAGAGTGCGCTGCTCCCCTGCTAGACGAATATCTGCTCGACGCTAAAGCATTGACTACATCGTTCTGAAGTCTGAATACGCACTGCTGATTGGCTGTTACATCGCTCTGAATACGCACTGCTGATTGGCTGTTACATCGCTCTGAATACGCACTGCTGATTGGCTTTCTATGTAACCAATACACGTACCGTTACACCCCTAATATATATATATATATACACACACACACACACACACACACACACACACACACACACACATACATACATACATACATACATACATACATACATACACACATAGTCAAAGTCAATTAATTTCCATCCCTCCATTTTCTACCGCTTATTCCCTTTTTGGGTCGCGGGGGTTGCTGGCGCCTATCTCAGCTACAATCGGGCGGAAGGCGGGGTACACCCTGGACAAGTCGCCACCTCATCGCAGGGCCAACACAGATAGACAGACAACATTCACACTCACATTCACACACCTCTCTCCTAAATATTCCAAAGTCGTCAACAATATTATAAGAAAAGTTAAGAGTTTGGGAACAACAGCAAATCAGCCACCAAGTGGTAGGCCACCTAAACTGACAGAGAGGGGTCAGCGGATGCTGAAGCGCATAGTGCGAAGACTTTCTGCACAATCATTTGCTACAGAGCTCCAAATTGCATGTGACCTTCCAATTAGCCCACGTACAGTACGCAGAGAGCTTCATTGAATGGGTTTGCACGGCCGAGCAGCTGCATCTAAGACATACATCACCAAGTCCAATGCAAAGCGTGGGATGGAGTGCTGTAAAGCATGTCGCCACTGGACTCGAGAGCAGTGGTTCTCAACCTTTTTTCAGTGATGTAACCCCTGTGAACATTTTTTAAATTCAAGGACCCCCTAATCAGAGCAAAGCATTTTTGGTTGAAAAAAAGAGATAAAGAAGTAAAATACAGCACTATGTCATCACTTTCTGATTTATTAAATTGTATAACAGTGCAAAATATTGCTCATTTATAGTGGTCTTTCTTGAACTATTTGGAAAAAAAATATACAAAAATAACTAATAACTTGTTGAAAAACAAACAAGTGATTCAATGATAAGTGCAGATTTCTCCACATGGAAGTAATCATCAACTTAAAGTGCCCTCTTTGGGGATTGTAATAGAGATCCATGAACTTAATTCTCAAGATTTCTTCACAAAAAAAGACATCTTTAACATCAATATTTATGGA